>NC_090291.1:31255000-31557500 GCF_037392515.1 Haliotis asinina
CTATGTCGAAACGTCGCACTCACTGAATAAAAGAAGTTGTATATCCATAAACCATAGTCCTCATTCTTCATCTACTCAACTTCTAGAATGCCTATCAAAGACAGAATACAGTCTCCTTGAAAACGCTGTATATAAATTTATCAGTATAAGGTGTCATATGCTATACTTCTGTCCACATGCTGCGTCTTATATCGCTCAGAGACTTCTAAGATGTTATGATCTACACCCCTTTCGAAACGAAATCACATGAATACATGGCGTCATACAGCTTGCAGGGGGCGCTGTCCACATTGTGTGAAAGCTTCCCTGTGTTTTCTACGGAACGGTATTAGGGCTACAAATTAGCTGCGTGATGATACTTTAATCACCGTTGAAGATATTTCCATCTACGTGGTTAATCGTACGCAGGCTTAGTGAGGCCGTTATATTGCGTTAGGAAGTTACGAGCCCAATTTGACATTGACTAAACATGGAAAATACTTTGTTCAAATATATAATAAATACTTGTCTTTTTGAGATAATTATTTCTTTAGTCATTTCAAAGTAAAAGCGTGAAATAAAATTTGAAATAAACTTATTCATCATAACCTCGACAGATTTAAATGAAGAGTCACTATGTTGCATGATCTGTTAGTACCTCACTGAGACATATAAAGGTTGAAATCAAGCAGTTGACTTATTATCAGTTTAGCAAGGCCTTCATGCAGCTGTTTTGAAATATAAATTCAATTGGTCATATGAAACAGACTGACAAATATTTTGTTCATTAGTGGTAAATAAGGTTGCAAAGTGGATAATTTAATACTAAATGACACCTTTTCATATGTACCTTACAATGTCGTAACATGTAGGCATCGTCTATGTAGATGAGATGTTCTTTAATACCAGAAGTTGGTATCATCTGCGTTGATGTAAGTATTATCTAGTATGTAAAAGTTAAAAATGTTTTCAGACTATGACACTAATTCGCTTCCCCAGTTTTCACAGAAAATATCGCTCGTTCCTTCGAGGTCAAGGATGTAGCAAAACGCCACCTAGTGAATAAGACTGTCACAACGCGACACCTGGTGGGAAGGAACGATAATCTTTATTACCCCATTCGAATATAGGGCAAATAATGTTGTTGCTTATCGTAACATTTGAATACGGTTGCGTCTTATTTTGCCGGGGGCGGTAGCAGCCCGGTATGATTAATCACATATATTGTATTTACAGCGTGTTAACATGCATAGACACCCCACTTGCAGCCAGGGATGTCGTATGGCTGACATGACCATTATCTCGTTTATTGGTAAACCAGTGAGGTGCGTCAGCCATGATGGATTAGTCACGTGGTGATGACGTAACACGTGGCGGTAGTTACCTGTCACTGACAGTGATGTGCATAATATACAGATATACGTATCTGTTGATATACATAACGCATTACTATGTACCCTTTGATCACAGCCCCCGCGTCGCCCATGTTGAGTAGCGCCATAGATGTATTAAGTTACAGCAATTTTTAAATGATGGCATTCGGTTATCAGTGTACAGGTGATTTGAGATATTAAACGAAATACTATAACCTTTATGATTATTGAAGATTTTAACTAAAACTTTCACTTTTTCACTTTTTATTCACGTATCTCTCATTTCAATAGCATCAACGTATCTCTTAATCCTCTTTATCTTTTAATCCGACAGTTCACGTCATTATAAGGCCTGGTGATTTTTTCTTGAGAGTTTTCTTTAAATGTATTATTGAGGGCTTAATACTTAAGCACTACTTTTCTGAAAATTATGAGAGAGAACTGTTTATAATCATTTTGAACTAACTTAACATGGAGGGGTTGAAAGTGCATATCAAGTCCTATACGCTTGTTAGGTTTCCAATTCTAAAGAACATAATATTTATCAGTTTTCTGATATCAGAAGTAATGTGATGTTAGCGTTATTTTTGCGTCATATATGATTACTATTCTTGCAAGAGTATAACGTTTCATTGCAGCATTCAGTGTAGAAAAAAATTACGGCGCACTTTAATTTGAAAACAAAGATAATGAGTAAATAAACACATCTTTATATATTAAACCTCGTGTAACAAACTTTTCTGCAATATCAGGACGGGAACACCAAGCGTTCCTTGGAGTTTCAGGTTCCAACTATTGCTAATCATTAAATACACTACATGGCATCATAGATATTAGATTTTGTAACAATGCGTAATGACTCTAATTTTGGAAGTACACTTTTGCATTCAGATAAAAAGTATTCTTCCCACCTATCCCTGGAATATTAAATGTCCGATCGATTGACAAACAAAACAACACATTAGTTATAGAAGAACGATGTTGAAAATCAGGTGTCAGTTTAGGTTTAACGTGTCTAAGGGATATTTACGTGTCTAATTTACAATATTTACCGTCTGGAATAATAGACTTTGATTCATTTCATTTACAAATCAGATTTTACTATTTATGGGAAAAAGGAACTCAAGTCCACACCTTACAAGGAACAGACAATTTGATATACTAGAGAAGGATTTACGCTATTCTTTATAAATACAGAGAAAAAAACAAAAGGTCTTTGGGAGAATGACAAAAAGAATTGTACCGATGAAAACAACTAGTTGATTCCTTCTTTGACAAACCGAACCTGCTTCTTGTGACGAACAGTTACTTTAACCACTAAGGTACCGAAATGAAGTAGAAATTCACCTTTGTGTAGTCATTATGCGATGCTAAAAGGCGACACGATCAATGTCCTGTACACATCCAAGTTCTCCGCGAAATAAGCGTTTCAGAATCTGTAGTAATGGGGTACCGCTGTGGCTACACCTTTCGCTCGTCACCCGTAGAAGGACGTGCAATTCCACAATGGTAAACTGCATCAAACACTTTCCTTTTTAATGATTTTATGTCAAAATGCTGAAATAGGGTTATTTATTCTAGTGCAATCTCGTTTATTTACTAGTGTTCTTTGTTTTTGCTGATATTATTTTAGCATATAGCAATACCGATTTATTTTTGCCCTTTGTTATAACAAATAAACACTAGAAAATAAGCACTGTCGATTAGAACAGACCCTAGCATTATTTTGGGACGCGGTGTGACGTGATCGAGAAACAACTCTCTGTGCCTTAGTTATTGTATTACATCGATGGGGCTGTGTTCTCAACCACTGGTTTGTCTTATGCGGGGTAACATATACAAAAATGTAAAGACTTGCAATCTCAGAGGACCATAGACATGCAATCTCAGTGGCTCCTTGACTGTATCTCCCACAGGCGTTCGCAATTTTCTCACACAATAACCACAAAGTAATTATCAGTGGACAATGTGCGTTCTCTATTTTCCTTTGGGCTGTCATTAATATCCTGATATGAGTATCTCAGACAACTACTCCCCTTTCAATTCAAGTAACAAAAGTGCTCATCCGGATCGATCCATCTCATGATGGTGTTTCACTACCTTTTCTCCTCTGGTGATCGATGTGAATACATTAACAGTGTGGGGTGGAATTTAATGAGACCCAAACGCATACCCCGAACTACCGGATATTCGTAAATGATGACTAAATACAGAATACGCACTGATCCAGCTTTTACCTCGAGAAAACAGTAATTTCGACACAAAAGTGTTTTAATTGTATTTAATTTACATACGAGACCTACAATGCCACGCCCTATGGTCCCAAGAGTGGTGATCTACCTTCAGTTGTTGGCGATACTCAGCCTTTGTTTTCTATCGTTTTGCCAATTTGTAATCCTATTTTAGAACAATGTGCACGTTGAATTCTTGTTACTATGATATACTAGTTGGTTTTATTGTCCTTCGTCGCCAGTTTTTTTCAATGTGTACATTTATCATGAATATGTATCTATTTTAAGCCACGATATGGCCGAAATACTGCCGCTGAGACTACACACAGACTAAAAGTCACTCACCCACTACAATGCTACCTATGCGCCTATACAATACAGCACTGTTTAGTAACATCATAGTGTAGACTGGCGATTAGGTACCTGACTCTAGGGGCGTGAGTTCGAATCCCGGATGTGACTCAACTCTAAAAAGTACTAGGATTTGTGCTTTACTTAAAAGGTGCAATCCCACATTTTACCACTTCCTGAATGGCATTGTGTATTCACAGTTTGTTCTGGTTAATGTGGGAGAAAAACCCGAAGTAGTGCATGTCTCAAACGTTCAGCCTTTTTTGTTGAAACAAAGGAGTATAGGAATGGGTCTGACAAACATAATATCACAAATGAACCCACGATTCATCGGGTTCTGGTTTCAAGAGATACAATATTGCAGAACAAACTGACTTAAACTACGCAGCCAACGGCACCCAAAAATGCGCCCTCTGACTACCAACCACTTACCTTTAACTCCGTCAGACGCGCTGAGGTTTCTCTTGATCATGTAAGCGGCATAGGCGAATCCTATTGCCAGAACCAAGCCATAAATGACGAACAGGATCTGACAGAACACGAGCAAAGCCTTCACCTGGGCCCCGAAAAACATGACAAGGACGTCAACGACGGAGACGATGATGAGGTGGATGATGGTGATTAGGACGATATTGCCGAGCTTCTGAAATTTCGGAGGAGCGATGTCCATCTTTGTGGTGTCCAACAAGATGAGGAGTACAATGCTAAATGATGCCGTCAGTCCGGGAAATCCTAGTG
The DNA here is from genome assembly GCF_037392515.1 of Haliotis asinina. Taxonomy (NCBI): domain Eukaryota; kingdom Metazoa; phylum Mollusca; class Gastropoda; order Lepetellida; family Haliotidae; genus Haliotis; species Haliotis asinina. The sequence goes on from NC_090291.1 coordinate 31,259,673, forward strand.
ACCACAGCAGATGTGAGAAGAGGAAAGGTACGGACTTCTTAGAGGAATAAGGGTCCAAGAACAGATTCAGCGCTCGAGTCCCACCAAAGAAGCTGATCATTGCATTCAGAGCAATAGTGGTCTTGCTTCTGCGTTGACCTTTTTTGCCCGCGAACATAGCCGAGATAAGAAGAATCCCGAAAAACATTAGAAATATGTAAATCAGTCCGAATACATACACATGCAGGGGCCAAGCCTCGCCCCATTCCAGATACGACTGTCTCCAGTTTGGGCCCGGCTCTGGCCATCCATATGGCTCAGCCTCTGGTTCTGCATGTAATTCGGCTCTTCCATATTCTGATTCAGGTGAATAGAATTCTGAATACGGTTCCGACGTTGAGTTAAATTCTGGTTCAGGACGAAAACCCTCTGAGTAGGGTTCATACGAGCCACGTTCTGACATAGGTTCATATGTCGAATTATATCCTGGTTCCGGGTGCAGATATTCCGGTAAAGGTTCTGACGTGGAGTAGTATTCTGGTTCAGGTCTGTGATATTCCGGTAAAGGCTCTGACGTGGAGTAGTATTCTGGTTCAGGTCTGTGATATTCCGGTAAAGGTTCTGACGTGGAGTAGTATTCTGGTTCAGGTTTGTGATATTCCGGTAAAGGTTCTGACGTGGAGTAGTATTCTGGTTCAGGTTTGTGATATTCTGGTAAAGGTTCTGACGTGGAGTAGTATTCTGGTTCAGGTTTGTGATATTCTGGTAAAGGTTCTGACGTGGAGTAGTATTCTGGTTCAGGCTTGTGATATTCCGGTAAAGGCTCTGACGTGGAGTAGTATTCTGGTTCAGGTTTGTGATATTCCGGTAAAGGCTCTGACGTGGAGTAGTATTCTGGTTCAGGTTTGTGATATTCCGGTAAAGGTTCTGACGTGGAGTAGTATTCTGGTTCAGGTTTGTGATATTCTGGTAAAGGCTCTGACGTGGAGTAGTATTCTGGTTCAGGTTTGTGATATTCTGGTAAAGGCTCTGACGTAGAGTAGTATTCTGGTTCAGGTTTGTGATATTCTGGCAAAGGTTCTGACGTGGAGTAGTATTCTGGTTCAGGTCTGTGATATTCTGGCAAAGGTTCTGACGTGGAGTAGTATTCTGGTTCAGGTCTGTGATATTCAGATTCGGGCTCCGGTGAACTCATTTCGGTCGTTTGGTGAGGAAAATATTAAGATTCCAAGCCAGATAGTAGTATTGTGTTACAAAATTCCCTATAATTTCCTTTCGAGTATATTGATTATGCCTTATATTCTCGTTTTTCAATATTCCTAAAGTCCTTGAAGCGTCTCCATTGCTAGTGACGAAAAGCAGGCCCAACAGTCAATATATTATATACGCCAATATATTGCAAAATAGTTAGTAAACCATCCCAATGTTGTGTCTTCAGCGGTATTGTTTTGACATCAACGTGCAATGGACATTCTGATGCTGCTGACAGTTAACACCATGGGACGTTATGTCGACATGAAGTCAGACAATGAGAGTTTTTAAGAATATGGGGCGTGAAATGTTTTAATATATTACCCCTTAGTACTTTACATATAACGTGCAGAAACAGTGTCCACGAATTCACCGAAGCTTGGTGACAGTTCAGACCGTGTAATCAGAGTATGAAGAGCATCGCTGTGTGTTCTTTAAAGGTCTGTCAATGACGCCTCCGTACGTGTCCTGCTCACTGAAGTAGAGCTGTTCCAAATTAAGTGTGTTGATGTAACGCTCGGAGAAAATGCTTCAGTTCCACTTTCTGACGTCAAGTTGCCCAGCACAGTCCATTCCCTCCTTCAATACTGGGCGCCTGAAATAAGTTAATGTCAGCCATTTATTAAACACTGTTTGTTGTTAAATCCCCTTAACTGAATAGCAATTGTACACACGAATGAGATTCTAGAACATCGATTTTGAAGTACGGTATTGTGATGGCATTTTGTTGTAAATTGGTTTCATGATACGATCGAAGACATATTGATAAAGTCAACGGGTTTTTAATGCAGGCTGCTAAGCTACAATTAAAGTCCTGAAATATAACTCCTTGTCTTTGTTAGTGATGACAGTTGATTATTTACGCAAATATTCTTGTCACACATGCACACATGCTATGTTGGAAATGGGTGCCAGTGTAGCCTTGTGGCTGAGGGATTTGCACTACACACTGAAGACCTGAGTAGGCCTTCAGCAACCAATGCTTGTCATAAAAGGCGACTATGCTTGTCGTAAGAGGCGACTAACGGGATAGGGTGGTCAGGCTCGATGACGTGGTTGACACATGTCATCGGTTCCCAATTGCGCAGATCGATGCTCGTAGTGTTGATCACTGGATTGTCAGATCCAGACTCGATTATTTACAGACAGTCGTCATATAGCTGGAATGTTGCTGAGTGTGGCGTAAAACTTAACTCACTCACTCACTGAAATTTCGTTTAGTTGTTATCTGTACCTCCGGCTATGACATCGTTGAGACTATTTCTTTTCTTTACTAACAATGGTCTGTTATCGGGTCATCTCACTGGGCATAATTAACGTTTTGAACCGCAAGTGTCCGGAAAGCAGAGTTTCCGGATTGTCGAGGTCGGAGTCTCAATCATTTCCAAACTCTTACTGCTGTTACTCCTCAGCAAAGCTTTGAAATGGTTTTATACGAGGATATTTCAACATATAACATGGTGAGGGATATGTTCAATTCAATTCCGTTGTGACATTTTAGTTTTAGTCTTCACTACCCATGCTTGTCGTAAAACTCGACTAACGGGATCAGGTGGTCAGGCTCGCTGACTTGGTTGACAGATATCATCGTATCCCACTTGCGTAGATTGATGCTCATTCTGCAGAGAACTGGATTTTCTGATCCAGACTCGATTATTTACAGTCATATAGCTGGCATGTTGCTGAGAACAGCTGCAACCAACCAACCATCCAAAGTTACGGACAATGCAGAATACACTCTTCAAAAAAAAAGTAAGGCATAATGAAATTTCAATTTGGATAGGAAGTGTAAACGTTGACAAACGTTTCAAGGACGGACAACTTATGAACGCATCACCATTTCCCTCTATTACCAACCCTAAACACAAAGCATGATATGCACGTGCACAACGCAGTAACCCCATACACGTGCATCGGGTTCCATTCTTGATTTTGACGTTTTTTCAAGGTCGAGAAATCACTTAGAACATTAATTTTGACACTCATCTTGCATCACACATTTGTTAGAGTTTGTTTCTAGTCGTTTGTTTTAAAGTGAAAATCGTATATACATGCAAATTACATGCCATACACCAGGCATCTTTCAAAAGCCACTACATTCCAAATAACTGTGGTTTTAAGGAAGTGTAAATGGTGATGCACTCTCAAAACATTCAGTAATATCATATCAACACTGAATGACTCCGATAAATCTCCTAAATATATTTAATAGTAAATAAACAAAATGAAGATCCCCTACGTTTTTGAAGAGTATATATATCTTAGTTTTACTTACGACCACTAGACATTTAGTAAAAAGACAAAAAGAAAACAACATTTCTACACTCTCATTCATTTGACAAAAATCATCACTACATACATGAAGTGAACCTGTTTTAAGCGATAAAATCCCTACTAAACATAAAATAAAAGGCAAAATCGAAAAGATATAAAAAAACATTCTAAACACAATGGACAGACAACACGCATCAATACCTGCACTTCGTGTCCTGGCTGACTGCTTGCTGAAGAAGATGGACCTTGAATATTGTCTCCATGGAATAAATTACTCTGGGGTTGATAGCTGATTATATACTGAAGATGCGTTATATTCTTCGATTTCATTGGTCCAGATACGGACCAGGCGACCAATCACAGCATGTTAAGACAACATAGTCCGATGCATTAACGGAGCTGCCTGAGGTTTCACGGCATCAAGCTGTGTATGCACAAGTGATATATATCGAGGATGTTCCATACTGTGGCGTCACGGCTGATGATGTCGATGTGTCGATAAATCTGTTTACGTATTGGCTGTTCCGCATCTTTATCTCATCCTTCCTTTGTTTATTTATTAATTTCATTTAGTAAGAAAGGCTTTGCATTTCGCATAAACTTTTGAAATAATATCCCAGCATTCACAATAGACAATGTAACATTTGATGACACAAACAAATCCATTCCTTGATGCGTTTATGGTGCTGGTATGTTAAACATTCAAGTAAAACTGTTCAGTGTCTTCGCCTCATCTATGAACATATATCAGATAAAAAGCAGATATATCGACAATGCTATTATTACTCGCGTCACAGTACTTGCATTGTGACAATATAACATCCCAAGTATTAATAGATGTAAGGTTAAATAAATATTACCAATAATAATAATTAATAATAATTTGGAGCACTTACAGGGTGTGGTGATGGACTGAATGAGGTGATACCAGTTTAACTGATTAATAATTCCGTTTGATATTCTTTTTACAAGTAATGTTAATTAACTAATCATAAATCAGTGTACGCAATAGCAACGATACAAAAATAACACTAGATTAATCAATGTCAATTTGTTGCATTTTTACGGTTCAGTAATTTAAAGAAGTTTCGCTAATGACATTGATCTCAATGCTATATCAGCGTACAAACAAGCTCTGCTGCACTACCCATCGGTAAAGACGCTATAGGGGAGCCTCCTTTGATATTGATTTCAAAACATGCAGATATATTTCTATGTTTTTTTTCTGGTCTGTTAAACTGAAATGCGAGTGGCTATAAATCATAACGACAAAGAGTAATATAAAGGATAGGTCTGATTATTTTATCGATGCGAGGTGTTGTATTTGAAGTGGGCCAATGAGGTCAAGTTGTACACACAACCTTTAAGCTGTCCCAAGTGTTTGTGCCGTGTGGGATTTTTAATGTACACATTAATTGAATATGTATTTAATGAATCAATGCGATTTATTTTATTCCCCTAGCATTTCGAAAACAAACATATTTCAACCAATGTGGACGTTTTTATTGTTTTACTTACATTTAAGATGGTTTTATGATTTCATTAAGATATTAAGTTCACCTATCAGATTTTGTACATATTAGTTTCTTCAATACGAGTTCATTTTAAGTAAACCATGAATTTAACATTTAGTCCTATCAGAACTTGGAGCTGTAATGTTACATCAAAACATCAGTGTCAAATTGTGACACCAAAGACATCGGAGAGGGAGGTGGGATTGAACAGTGATTAAACCGTTCCCTTGTAACGCCAAAAGTCTGGGGTCGATTCCTCACATGGGTACACTATGTGGGGCCATTTCGGGTGTACTCCCGCTGTGATATTTCCGGTACACCGCTGAAACCCAGCTCACTCAAAGGCCTCAGAACGTTCGTGAAATCGCCATCTAATTAAGGTTTAGGCAACTTTAAACAATATGCCAGCAATGCGACGCCCGCATCAATCCAAACACGGCCGTCGCACGATGTACCCGTGTGGGTTATCGAACCAAGTCTATCGCGTGGCGAGTGAACGCTTTAACCACTAGGCTACCCCAACTCCAGAGGCTATTTTCATAGGGTAAAAATGAACCCAAATCCTATTTGACATCACATCTTATGATAACCATGAGTTCAGAATCTTCATCATGAGCACATGAGCCCATCAGGACTCAGCTTTGTGGATGCGGTCTGTACACAATCGAATCTGGATCATGCAATCCAGTTCTCAATAGCATGAGCATCGATCTACGCAACTGGCATACGATGTGTCAAACAAGTCAGCGAGCTTGACCATCTCATCCCGTCCGCATGGGTTACTGAGGACCGATTCTAACCTGCATCTTCACGGCCGCACTGATAAGGGTAATAGTACTGTAGATTGTAGCTGTTCTAATACATACCATTACTGATGAGTTTCAGCTCTTAGTGATAGTACCAGCAGCAGCAGCGTGCGTGTGTGTGTGTGTGTGTGTGTGTGTGCGTGCGTGCGTGTGTGTGTGTGCGCGCATTCTGCATTGTCTATAACGGTGGATGTGTTTGCTTGGTTAACGGTGCACTGAACAATATTCCAGGTATGTGGCAGCGATCTGTAAATGGTCTGGACCAGACAATCCACTGATCAGCAGCGTGACCATCGATCTGCGCAATTGGGAACTGATGGCATATGTCAAGCAAGTCATCTTGTTTGATCACCTGATCCCGTAAGTCGCCCTTCCGACATACATAGGTTACTGAAAAAGTCTTAAGGTCAATATTCTGGTAGTAGCACATAGTAGTCGGGGTCCCTCGCCGTGCCATTGCTGGAATATTGCTAAAGGCGGCGCACAACCTTACTCACTCACTCACTCACTCACACAAAGCAATGAGCATAAGGACAAACACTTGTATCCAGGTGGACTATATACAGTCGCGCTTTGCATAAGGCATGGAATTGCCAATGTTAAATTAGGTTATGACCTACGAACTAAAGCCTTGTTAACGCAATATTTACATTGCACATACGTAATTTACGTATCAGCCCACACCCCAATACGCTTAACTGTCGAACAGGCCAATATTTGCATTTGTTACAATATATTCAGCTCTGATCATAAGAAGGCGCTATAAGAAACACGTTTTTATTATCCGATGATTGAACGTAGATCTTTCTTACCATCTTTCTAACATCAAGGCGGGTCAATTTCAATTCAGGAGCAAGTGACGCATGTATTGTTGTATTCTGTTTCACTCGTCTAACCATTAGGTAATTGTTGTGATACTAGTAAACTAATGGTGATAATCCGGCTAGTCTGAGATTCGAACTATTTGTCTGAGAAGCGGACAAACTACTGCAGGAATTCCTATTACGATCAATAGGTCACACGTGCAGGTATTTACCACTAACTGAGAGAGTGTGTTTTAACGGTCAGAATTGTGTGGAAGATGAATGTCATGCACTATTGGATTGTCCTGTGGTCACTGGTCTTAGTGAACTTCTTTTAGCTCCATGTAACAGTGTATGTGATGATTTTAATCACTGGAGCGTACCTGCCAATTTATTTTACATTAATTACTAAATTCTTTGTGTGTCTCTCGTAACCATAAATGAGGTGTGTGTGAGTGTGTGTGTGTGTGAGTGAACGTGTGTGTAAGTGTGTGTGTGTGTGTCTGTCAGTGTGTGTGTAAGAGAGAGAGAGGAAATGCGTGAGTGTGTGTGTGTGTGTGTGTGTGTGTGTGGTTGAGGTGTGTGTGGGGGGTGGTGGTGGTGTTGGGATGGGGCGTGGGGGGTGCTCTGCAAAGCATTTACGTTTCTTATTGTATTTTAGGCATTGCCCGAAGTGAGACCGAAATAAACTACGTGTTCTGCTCTGTTCGCCTTTAGGGCGTGTATCACATTTGGACGCATCTTCTTTATGTAAAATAACATGTAACACTTTCTTTGTCGTTCTCCATGAAGAACAACATGGAATATTTACCATGATAACAACATGGACCATTATGTTTGTGGGACGACGAATAGTATTCGAAATATGAAACAACGCTGGTCATCTCCATGTAGAACAACAAGGGGCGTTCACTATGAGAATCAACATGGAACATCATTGTGAAACGATACGGTGCATTTTCAGCGGAACATGCAAAATGTGTGACCGCAAGAAATATACAAAATGCCAAACAACATAAAGACGGCTTCGGCGATTCATTATCGTATCTCAAAAACATGGAATATTCGAAAGAATATGAAACATCTATTCGTGAGACAACGTAGAACATTCTAAAGGAGAAAAATCATCACGCGTAAAGCTATGTAAAGCAGCACAGAAGATTCACATGTTATTGTCCAGTATTCGCCAGTGAAACAACAACATGGGCTAGAATTCTATGGGCACAACAACGTGCATAACCGCCGTGAACACTGCACAGGTTGTTATGTAACACATCGCACATGCCAGAAGAAGATTGCATATTGATTATATTTGGGGATCCATTAACGTTTGTCCTTTTACATGCTGTAACCCCCTGCATAACAGATATTAAAGGTAATTAATTATTCTCTGGCTTTAATGTCATGAGTTTATCAAATGCACTGTTTATAGTACCCTCGTTCCTTTGATCGACAGCAGTAAACAGCAGAATACAGGCACATATCTCAAACAACGAGGAGAGTTCTAAGACCATAGAACTACTGTCATATTAATATGAACGAAGCTCTATACCCATAGAACTCTCTTCCTTGGTCATCACACCAACTTCTAAATGCCACTCAAAATAGATATATAATTCGAGTTTTCAGAAGCAGCGATGCTGTAAATTATAGAAATATATAACCAAGTGTGGCCGTTCTTATCCTGCAAGAGCAGTACCAAAATCTTACCTGGAAATGATAATCATCAGTTTAAAAGTCTCTTTCCCTAAACCTATCCTACTGATTCTCTCCACCTGAACTCGTTACACAATTAACCAAGATGGCCGACGTCCATTGTATGACGTTACTTTTTGTGAATAGAATGTTTTTCTCAGCACCGTGAGCACACAAAGTGTTGATCCTAAGTAGCGTTGCATTGTTCGAAAACATTAAGCAGCAAGGCCATTCACAACGGTGACAACGGATCAAGTGGAAACTATTTTTTGCTGATCGTTATGTGTGGGTCTAGATGGTGTCCTCACAAAACGTCAACCCTGGGTGAAATGTCACAGTTTACAGGTCGACTTCCTGTCCATTTGACCTTGTACCAATAACGGGTGATTAAACCCAGTGTTTTCACAAGGCGACAATCCGGTTTATGTTGTAAATGTTGTATTTCGTCCATTCTGTTTCGTTTTCAAAATCATCCAATACGAAGTAGCGTAGATACAGCATTCGCAAAGTCTCTGGTGCTGTTCTGGCATTGGCAAGATGTTTACCTTTATGTCGACTTGAACATGAGGATGGGTATGGTCACCTTTCACCATCGCCACATTGTCATCTACCGCGAGGATATTCTTTAAAAAAAGTAGGGGATCTTCATTTTGTTTATTTATGATTAAAATTATTTAGGAGATCTGTCGAAGTCAATCAAAGTTGATATGACATTACTGAATGTTTTGAGAGTGCATCACCATTTGCACTTCCTTACAACCACAGATCTTTGAAATGTAGTCGCTTTTGAAAGATGATTGGTGTATGGCATGTAATTTGCATGTATATACGATTTTCACTTTAAAACAAACGACTAGAAACAAACTCTAACAAATGTGTGAAGCATGATGAGTGTCAAAATTAATGTTCTAAACGATTTCTCTACCTTCTTGAAAAAACGTCAAAATCAAGAATGGGACCCGATGAAAGTGTATGGGGTTACTGCGTTGTGCACGTGCAAATCATGCTTTGTGTTTATGGTTGGTAATAGAGGGAAATGGTGATGCGTTCATACGATGCCCGTCCTTGAAACGTTCGTCAACGTTTACACTTCCTATTCCACTTGAAAGTTCATTATTTTTTCTACTTTTTTAAGAGTATATATGCAAACTGAATGAAGGCAATAAAACTGCACGTTTAACTGGCACGTATCCACGTTCGAATGCATGTTCAAGACGTTAACATATTAGCTGAGCTAATTCATATGACCCATCCCACGGGTACCTTTTTCTGATGGGTGAACAGAGGCAATTTTGAACACAATCACTTGCTTCAGGCACATGCAGACTGTAGCGCAAATCTGGCTGTGCAGCATAGAGAATATGACAAATCTTCTTCTATGGGGGGGAAGCGAGCAAAGGTTGGCAACGTACTTTCGTGTACTTTAACCTGCTTCGGATCGAAAAATATCTCCTGTTGCAGTTTATTTATCTTATCTGTCGTCGCTATTGTTAGAATTTTCGTAACGTTTATTCTACATAACACACTTCTGGCGTAATGGGTGAATGAAGCAGGGGAGGTAACTGTAAATATTCCATATAGAATAATACCCTCCGTTCCTTCACTCCGTTGACCTGGAAGCTGGAAGGGGGAATGGAGGGGAAGAACAATCTGGTACACCACGAGCTTAAAATGTTGAATTACCGCACAAATTACGGTTGTACCACAATAATAGGGTTATTCCCTAAAAATTAATTTAGCGAGTATATATTCTGTAGGTATATGAGTTGACCATTCTTACTTAATCCCTAAAAATATTTTGAGGCTAAGGAAATTACTCATGTGAGTAGTGATGGCTTGGGAGAAAGCAAAGATTTACGTCCGCTGTTTCTGTTTGTCAACATTATGTGAAGTGAATGGTCCCCTTGATGCTTGTACAGTGTTCATATGGACCTTCTGGAACCAGCCTGCAATAATGAAGATTCAAACATGCTTAAGCCAAAAGGATATGTTACGATATAACGTCATTGGTTGAAGTAAGTGGTGTCAAGTCATCAAACAGACACAAGATGCGGACGCTATCAATGCCTTTCAGTGCGTTCAGCTTAAAAGCGACTAAAACCAACCTTTACGAGTCCGTTTCAACATTGGTAGTCATATGAGCCGGAGGTTGAAAACGTCTACGCTAAATCCCACAGCTAAATTTTGGCTGCTTGTACAAATGCGTATGAAATTTCTAAAACCAAATAGCTTTACAACATTCCTCGATAATGCCAACTGTACCGAGAATTCCTGTATTTAAGCCCTAAGCTTGATAATTAAACTGGCCACTTGGCAGTCAAATTTTAAAACCGTAATGAAAACCGGGGTTTAAATTCAGACATTGTATAAGTTAAATAACAGATTCTTGTCCGAAAACAATAGTGTTCATCTAGAGTAAGCCCCCGGTGGTCTGATTTGAGTGGTCTATTATCGTGTCCAATATCTGACTTGTTTCTCTAGTGAATGTGTTTAGTTTTACGCCGCACACAGCAGTATTCCAGCTATATGGGGCGGTCTATAAATTATCGAGTCTGGGCCAGACAATCCAGTGATCAACATCATTACCATTGATCTGCGCAAATGGAATGCGATGACGTGTCAACCAGTTTAGCGACCCTGACCACCTAATCCCGACTCTTACACCAAGCATGGATTACTGAACTTCAAGACTTGTCCTAAATGGGTGTCTACTGAGTGATTCTTGTACACATGAAATCCATAACTACTAGAAAAACGTCGGTCCCCTCGCTTCACGTGCATATGTCGATAAAAAATAAAAGTTAAAATATTTTCAGCCCATAAAAATTAAATATGAAGTACAAAAAGGGACTAATCTGATTTTAGGCCCATGGGCTTAGATACTGTAAATCCAAATTGCCTTTACATTTTATATGTCCACATCGAACCTCGATCTATAGATGAAATGTTGGTATTATCTATAAATGAAAATTTAGTAATGAAGAGATACACAACATCCCTATAACTTATTTTCACACACAAAGCTTCGCGGTGGGGTACCATAGTGGTTAAACGTCCACTCGTTTGTTTCCATACATAGGTTCGATGCGGTATCCCCCGACGTGACATTGCTGGCTCTAAATGCGGCGTAAAACCATACTCTGTTGCTCATTCACTCACTTACTGTTATGAGCTTATGACAGATGTTACAAACCTGCGGCACTCGAGGACAGGTAACAATTAAACTTTTGATAAATAGTATTTTGCGCAGATTGAAGTCCAGTGGTTAAAGCGTTTGCTCTTGACGTCGAAAGTCCTGGTTCAGTTCTCAACATGTGATCATAGCCCGGTGGTTCTGCAAACACTGATGCTAACCTAGGTCATCAATGACATCCGTTATGTACTGCTTGACAAGTATTAGATGGGCCATGACCTGACAAATGACCCCAATTTGCATACATGAGAATGCCCTCCAGAACATTCCATTTGAAATAAGAGGGAAACAGGTTGTCGTCTAAATATTGAAAAGTTCAATTTCCTCGTGCGAATCGTGTTTTGATTGTTATATCATACTAGGTGATACGTGTTAAACAGAAGCGGCTGTGAGTTCACGAAACGGCCATAGTGTATTGCACGTTCTTAATCCCCGATCTACCTCATGTACCTGTAGCTGCAAAATGTATTCGTCTACATTCTCTTCCCCGCCTACTTGTCACAAACGCGTTTACTGCGCATGCTCATCTAATACGTGTCAAGCAGTAGCTTACATATCGCTGGGTACATCATCAAAACAACACAAGCATCATTCGTGGAAACCAAGGTCCAATTACGACGTCTTTTAAGAAAAGAGAGAATAAACAATATAAGTCTTACTGACGTCGATCTGTTCTGTGAATCTTAATACAGAAGACAACACGGATGACTATTTTCACCTGTCAATCTCCTGGTTCTTTTATATAAAAAGGGCCCGAGAGCTCACACAAAATTCATCAGTTTGTCAAGAACGTTCTGCCGCATGATTGTGACTTCTAACAAAAGTAGAATATTTCCCAGCAAGGACAATGAGAGACTTGACAAACCTGGACCATTGTTGTCTGTGATTAATGGCTGATCCATAATGTTACGTAAAGCTATAAACTCAGGTTTACCTTTGACGTTATGTGACAAGGAAATTGGATGGATATTCAATTACCTCTTAACTATGGCATCCTAGAAGGGACATTGTGGGGTTGTCGTATAGTTGCCTTGTCGCTCTCACAAGACAAGCAAAAAGTGGCAAAATTTACCAAAGAGCGGAAATACGGCATTTTGGCCATTTGTCGTATTGTTGCTATGCTGCATTGTCGCGCAACAATTTTCAAAATTAAACTAAATTAATGTCGCGTTGTGGCATTGTCGCCCTTTAGTAGATGTGTGAAAGAGTCTCAAAGCGCACAACGCGACAATGGAAACCAGTCTGTCGGTTGCTATTAACAACACTGCAATAGGCACATTTGCATAGGCAACATTGTATACAGTTGTATACATTATATTACAAATTCATTTTGATCGTAATAATTACTCTGAAAGAAATGAACAGGAAAACATCCATGTTTCTGAATGTAATAATTCTAGATGAAATAGCCATGAAGATTTTTGTCAGAATATATAAACGAAATCATATACCATTAATGTGAAAATATGTTATCAATCAATGTTTGCATATTAAGTACGTGCAAAAAGTTTACTAATCGAAGTAAAGCATGTATCTTTACCGTACAGAACCGAAAACCATGTATATTTTACCAGAAACAAACGATTATTTTTTTCTTTATCTAAATGCATAGACGACACAAACGCATGTACACATGAAGATCTGGGTTAGAATGATCTTCAGCAATATCATCGATCTACGGAAATGGGACACGATGACATGTGTCAACCAAGTCAGCGAGCCAGACCACCAGCTACTTGCCTCTTACCACAAGCAAGGGTTGCTAAAGATCCATTCTTGACCGTAGGTTCAAAAGATGTAGGTGTGTGACGCTACATGTGCCATCCTACCGACAGACTGGTTTCAACAGAGACCGTCTCTGCTTTCATTAACCGTTATACATGTATGTGAAAATATAGCATCGTTCCACATGTTGATATCGTTGTATGCGCTTTCGTTCAAAAATGGGTATAACATTTGGTCTCTGGCTGTAGTGGTGAATATTTACTTGGTCGATACTATCATACTGTAAAGGTAACATTATTAATTGGCATCGCAATGGAAATCATGGTCTCATAACTATAACCGCATCGAAATTTTATGGCTAAGTCTTTGAGACCCAATAGGCCCTGTAGCAAACAGACTGACTCAAGAAAAAGGAAAAGGAGAATGTAACGTGTGCCACGTACCTGTCAGATATTCCGACTGGTTGCATAACGACCTGCACAATCACAATCAAATAAATCACAAAATCGACCATCGGGAGTGTCATATTAGTAAGTCTGAATTATGTGAACATATATAAGAAGTCGTAGGATAAATAAAATTAAATGAATGAAATTAAAAAAAAACTTTCCTTTTAGGAGATTCGAAAGTTGACAACATTAAACGAGCCACGATAGATGCCCCTTTTCCGTCAGGTAATAAAAGAAACAGGTTTCACTCCCAAAATAATCTTTCTGTGAGGTGACCAGCTCTACATAATGTGTTGAGAACAATTGTTATTAAGATCCCTTTTCACTCCAATTATCACATGCTGTTTACCATACTTACGTCAAGGTCGATACGTTATGACATGGCACCATTTCTGTGACATGGGTTGAAAAATGAATGATCCCATATAAACATGATATAAATAATATAGTCTGGTACTAAACGATCACTCTACCGATAAGAAGTTTGTACTCGTTTTCTATTGACTATCTAAACGCCATTATCATTAGGATCAAATAGCTCATAAATCCAGGCACTCGAGTATCCTCAATACGGAATGCCATTGCCTCTCATCTTTGGCGAAAACACAATACAAAATGCAGCGTTTAGACGCCATCGGTCAAATAACTGTTATTATGTCAACAACTGCCCCTTACGATATAAAGCGACAACCGGTTATCAGGACTAAATTACAAGGCAGCAAGGAGGTCGCGGGACTGTGCGTACGCTGGCATCGACATGAGTGACAGCTCATGTTGATTTCATGCACATTGCAATCATGTACATTGCAATTATATGCGAGACGTCACCAAGGACGGTGAAATGGACAATCTGCCCAGTTCGCTTCTTTGTGGATGGCAGTCTAACTACGACTTCTTACAAATACTTAATGAATTAATCTTACCACATGGCTTATAAAACCGACACATATTTAATTAATTTGGCGGGATAGCTTTTAAGACTGGTAAACAAGTTAATAAATCCTGTTCGTGAGGACCTCGAAAGACATTGATTTGGACTGTTTGTTTGTCGATAATTAGAGCGTGTGTTTTTAAGAGATGTTTTTTTCCAAAATATACGATTCAAGATGCTTTCAACTAAAGGTTAATAGGTAGTTAGTTTGCAAGTTATTTTGCCAGAATGACAACAGTTGTAACTAGTTTTATTTTCGCCTCTAACTCACACAAGGGGAATTCATTCGTAAATGCGTGGTCTCTTGCCAATTTCCAGCCAAATTTTAGGAATTTTGGAGAACCATGATATAATTATAAATTGTTCAGATTCCAGTCGAAATCGGCAACAAAACAGTTTCAGAGAAATCGGAATCAGACACCAAACTGCTATGAGTGAGTTCAGTTAGTAACAAATACAAATATATATTAATCTTATAGATAAAGCGTAATACGTTGATGATATATATGTATATATGTAAATTAGTCCATGGGTTAATGGTTCCAGCTGTTCTATATACAGGATAGTCAAGTCCAGCGGAGACAGTGATGTTTGCTCTTAAATAGATAGTCAGGGTACCTATCCACAAAGTGAGTGAGTTTTACGCCGCTTTTAGCAATATTCCAGCAATATCACTGCCAGGGGCACAGGAAAATGGGCTTCACCCATTGTACCCATGTAGGGAATCGAACCCGGGTCTTCGGTCTGATACATGTGGTCTCATCTTAGGGAAGTGAATTTGTTCAAAACTGCCTCTGCTCACTCAGCAGAAAATGGGTACCCGGTGAAATAAGCCATGATTATTAACCTTCTAGCGCCTAACAGGCAGCTTGGGTTATCCAGATTAATAATTATCATATCGTACGCTTTGAGCAGGGTATCTAGCCAGGAAAAGACGCGTCATAAATGCAATATATGCTCATTATTAATATTAGTATGAAGGAAGAAACATTCACATTCGTTATTGTTTATACTCTGCGGCAAGGATGACCGTGAAACTTTAGGTTAGGCCGAACATCACCATTCATGAACGTGACCATGAAGCTATCTCTATGTCATCAAAGTTCTCAACACTAACGGTCATGTAAATATCAGGGGGTGGGGTCAATATTCCTCATCAGGGAGACATGTGAAATGACAGCCCCTTCCGTTGACCCGAGGGTGACTTTATGAAATAAGTCGGAATTGCAGAGAGCGTGGTGCTAAAGGCTGAGAAATTGGGTGTCACCATTACTGCATTGTCTTGAGAACAAAGGGTAATAGCTCTGATTAAGTTGGGCGATAACTGCTGACTTAAATTAAACATATTAGTGTCTTTATCATGTAATGGTAACAAAGAACCGCATTCCAAGATATCGTTTCTGGGTGATAATATCGTTTTGGTAAGTTCTCAGTGCGTCTTAAAACGTCATGATGGTATTCATACGTATACTGAAAACAATTTCTTACATCAACACATTTTTTATTGTAGGGATCCATCACGATCTTCCTACTGTTTGCACATTTGTTCAAACTTGACATTCGTTACTCTGTGGAAAGTCATTAAAGTAGACAACCTAAACTTTTCAGAACATTTACACAGTATGTCTCCTTGTGAGAAAAGCTATTTCTGTTCGTTTCAACCAGCCAGATTAACAGTGTTAACAGTACAGAGAAAACTATGTAAAAACTCTACCCACCAAATTCCCTGCAAACAAAAACTTCATTAACTGTCAACGTTGTCCCTCAGTCGGTCACGACACTTCACGAGACCTCAGTGCTTCCGGTTACAAACAACGTTTCATGCCTTTTCTAATGGTTTCATGGTTGCTAGCTGACAGTGAGGAACCGATAATCCTTGCAGCAATACCATTCGCGATCTAACCATCCCAAAATGAACCAAGCATGGTTGTACACTTAGCCCGTCTAGCTTGGCATATTATGTGGTCGCGCAATTTGGAATCAGAACTGGTCTTTGAATATACGCTTGTCACCGGAAACTTGGGCCTAGACTTTAAAAGCTCTCTTACGACAGACAACACAATGTTGCCAGGATATCAAGATGTGGATGCTCCAAAACAGACTAAAGTTTAATGACGGCAAAACTGAATGTATGCTTGTGGGTTCAAAGCTCAGCAGGTCACGAAGTACTCTACACTCTCTTCAGTTTGGAAGCAGTCTTATCTCACTATCATCATCAGTGAAAGACTTAGGAGTCATCCTTGATCCTGAGCTTGATCTTGAAGATCACGTCAATCATCTTATGCTAGTCTGTTCCCTTCAACTTAGAAATATAGGAGCAATAAGAAATTATCTGACAACAGAATCAACACTAATCCTTGTTTTGTTTCTTGTAATGTCTAGATTAGACTATTGCAACAGTTTACTTGCAGGGGCTCCGGAAGTGCTTGTTTCAAAACTCCAACGTATCCAGAACAATTCTGCCAGAATAGTTACTCTATATCCAAAGTCTAGCCATAATACACCTGTGCTTCAGAAATTGCACTGGCCACCTGTCCGTCAGAGAATCTCATTTAAAGTTCTCTGTATCACCAATAAGTGTGTAACTGGGGCTGCTCCCACTTATCTCTATGAACTACTTCAGCTTTACAGACCAGCAAGATCTCGCAGATCTGCTTTACAGACCCTCTTATGCGTACCCAAAGTCAGACCCGTCAGATTTGGCCAAAGATCCTTTGTGTCTTCTGCAGCCACGGAGTGGAACAGCCTTCCCCACATTCTTCGAACTGCACCATCATACTCAGCATCCCGATCATATCTGAAAACGTATCTGTTCCAAAAAGCCTACCCTTCAGGTTGATGTGTATCAAATGAACATAATTTAATCCTATGCTGAGTGACTGTCAACATTGGGCGCTTCGAGCATGCATTATGCGTGGAGAAATGCGCATTACAAATGGACTATTATTATATTATTATTACGACAGCCGTAAGTTAAGGTTAATGCATAGCACTTACGACTATCTTAGCCCTAAGAGAGCTTCGAAAATCTGGAAGCTGGTAAAGGAAGTAAGCTGGGCGCCGTCTCAAATATCGCAAGCCGATGCGCTCAAAGGGAACCAGGGACCAGCTTAGTCCCTTGCGAAACAGGCAGACTGAACGGTGCTTGAAGAAACTAACTACCTGATGTCCGAGTATAGATTTAGCATCTGTGCATGCGTTGTTTCAGGAAAACATATTTTAAACTTGTTTGCAAAATAGTACTTTGCACAACCAATTTCCATTTGCCGCGTAGCTTATATGTCGCTCTTATTAAGCACATTTCACAAATCTTCACAGACATTATGGATCTCGTTTAAGCGTATTTCACAACTCCTCCCTAGCAAGATGGATCTTGTTGAAGAACATTTCACAAATCCTTAATGACAAGATGGATATAGTGAAGCACATTTCACAAATTCCTAGTTACAATATGGACACCGTTTAAGTACATTTCATATAGATCCTAACTGACAAGACAGATGCTGTTTAAGCACTGTTCACATATCTTCACTGTCTAGATGATACATGTTAAAGCACATTTCAGAGTGTTAGTCTGAGCAAGATATCACGGCTTATAGCTCGTTGCAACCAAACAGATATAACAAATGACCGTCCTCGTACGGACAGACCTCGAGTTACCTCTGCAGATGAAGTTCGGTACATTCGTGTACTATCCTTGCGTGGTCGTATTGCCGTGGTTGAGAGCACAGCAACCAGGATGCCTTGACTTCCGAAGATATCCGATCAAACTGCACGGAACAGGTGGAAAGAAATTGGTTTGAGAGCCAAAAGACCCTACGTTTCTACGTATACGTTGTCACTATCGCGCTCATCGTCTCCGTTATCTAAATGTATCCACTTGGTTTATAAACATTATCTTCTTCGAAACTTGGGAAAAAGGTCATACGGTAAAGTCTATTTGTGAACGAGTTATATATGCACGTTTGGAAAATCAGTACAACTTATTAGCAACAGATATCGGGCCTATGTGTTTCTTTTCAGGACAGTATAGATCCAAACTGACCAGACAGATGTCGTTTAAGCACATTTCACAAATCCTTAGTGAAAGTATGTGAAAGTGAAAATGGACACCACAAACAACTCTGGTTACACTGAATTTCAGTTTCTTGTTTCAAAGGAAAATGGTATTTACAAATGAATCGATGCTCATGTTGTTGATCACTGTATTGTCTAGTCCAAACTCGATTATTTGCAGACCGTTTTCATTCTGGAATATTGTTGAGCGCGGCGTAAAACTAAACACACTCGTTTGAACAAAACCCTTCAAATACAGGCAGTCATGACACACATACTATTGAAGGTGGTTCATGATCGATAGTGTTACCCTGGGTCAAAGCAACACGCTTTTAGTACCAATCAAGTAATCACACATATGTACACATCAGTTTACAAGCTGCTTAATGTTCGAGCGTCGTTTACGTGACTTGTTCTTAGTACCCTGGTACTTTTCAGCTATTAATAGCTTAAAGGAGTTTTTGAGATAATGACAAGGTGAACATTGATGGTACTTGTCCCAGGTTGCCACCCTAACACAGCAGTGAGAGGAGTGATGGTTTTAATCGGACGCCTGGCACAAACAAGCGCACGTGAAACCGATTGATTAAGAGATAGCCGTGTCTCCTCTAACGCAATCTCTGTGAGTGCTTTAAATGCGCCGTGGGGCTGATTATTTGTAACACGATCGACTGTTTTAGCTAAATAATTTCAGATGAAAGATTACGCAGATAACGGTACTCTTAGATAAGGCATGTCTGTATAAACTGTGCTAGAGGTGAATATCTCTTGGTGTTACTATCATTATTCTTTATGTTTGAGTATTAGGAAGTAACTTGGAAAGAGGACTTAAGAAAATCGTATAAAGATTTTTAAATAATATTTTATCTTTTAATCTGGTGAAAGATGTGGGATTATTATTATCCGATGTGAGTAACAAAAATGTGATCATGTTCAACGATGAATAGATTATTGTCGAAGAACTACACAAGATAAACCTTACGTATATTGATTGTAGCTGTGATGTGGATTGTAGGATGTTCACTATATGCAGATATTCGCTTAGATATTCAATTGGACACAGATGTTCACCTAAAACAAATTTTCACTTTAATATGGATATTTAGTAAGACGCGGATATTCTTTAAGAAAACCATATTCACTTACCTGCGGGTATTTACTTCCATGTATCCACTTCGATACAGGTGTTCATTCACAAACTCATATTTTATTAGGTGCGGATACTCTCTAATATAAGGATATTCGCTTAAGAGAGATATTGACCCAGTTATTCCTATTCGCCTCGACATATGCATGGTCAAATATATAACATGTACATAGTCAAATATATAACATATATATAGTCAAATATATAGCATGTATATAGTCAAATATATAACATATATATAGTCAAGTATATAACATATATATAGTCAAATATATAACATATATATAGTCAAATATATAACATATATATAGTCAAATATATAACACATATTCAGTCAAATGTTGGTGCTCAGCTGGACACATTTATTCGCCTATTTACAGATGGGTTCCTCGACATGGTTATTCATTGAGATGTTGACTCTGCCGTCGCTTAAACTCAGATATTCCCCCAGAGACGGATATTCACAAAGATACTGGCGCTCATTTAATCTCAGGTGTTTAGTCATATGCTGGTACTCATTAACCTCAGATAATCACTGCGGTAATGATATTCAAATAAACACAAACATTCACCAAGATTCGGATATACATGACCATACTCATGATAGCCACCATAAATCCAACATTTAGTCATATACTGATATTCATTAAACTCAAACATTCACTCCGATGCTGATATTCGTTTCTAAATGTTCACCTAGTTAGGTATATTCATACACGTACTGATACCCTTATGAAATCAGAGGCGACTATGCTTGTCGTAAGAAGCGACTGGCGGGATCGGGTGGTCAGGCTCGCTGACTTGGTTGACACATGTCATCGGTTCCCAATTGTCCAGATCGATGCTCGTGCTGGATTGCCTGGTCCAGCTTCGATTATCAACAGACCGCCGCCATGTAACTGGAAATATTGCTGAGTGTGGCGTAAAACTAAACTCATTCACTCATCTTAAAATCTGCTATTTAATCATATACTGACACCGAGTAAACTCAAACAATTTACTCGGACACGTGTGATCAGTTGTGTAAAAATATTGACTCATGTATCGCTTTCACAAACAAATCATTTAGCATCCCACCAGCATAAGAGAGACTATCGAAATCCACCATTATGAACAAATCGAAAGGAAATTGGGCACACATCATGAGGAAATTGTCTTTGCTATCACATGACATATTTTATCTCCTCAATGTGACTGTTTATTTGGGAAAGGATCAATGTCGAAGTAACGATTTTTAGGTTTCCGACACATAACCGACACATAACAAATCGGAAAGAAGAATAATATCCGACATATTTTATTCGTGTTTTGTTGTCGCATGATTATGTAATTGTCGTGTTTGTAAAAGTGAGGGCACAATGTTTATATACTCATTCATTATAACCATCTCTTGATCGCATACTTAAAAAAGACAATATTTTCGACAATATTTTGGAGAATAGTATACTATATTAACGTATGTGCAATCCCTTTAGCTTCCCATTGATGCAATAAAATCCGTATTATCCCTTACAATCTGCCTGAAATCGATGGTTGAAACTTCGAGGCGAACCACTTGTAAAATTGTTCCGTACATCGAAAAATGTCGCACGTGTTGTTTGCCGAAATAGTTTCAGTCACAATTTAACACAACACAATATTGTACAATAAAGCACAATTTCTGGCCAACGTGTCCAGCTAATTTTCCGAGCACAGGAAGGGGAGCATACCAACCCCCAATTCCGCCTCAAATGTCACCAACTTCAAAATACTATTCACACATATGCATAAGTCATGGTGATATAGATGACACCACTATATACTTAAATTTGAAAAATGGTCGGCAGGTAGAGGGCGCAAGGATCGATTAAATGCAACGTTACGTTAATTGATTCGAACGTTTTCATTTAATATTGCAATCTAAATATACATATGTTTTAAATACATTATATCGTACATTCCCTAAGGGCTGATCGTCGTATTGAGAGAAATGCGTTGTTTAGTTTTAGAGACTTGTGGTGTGAAATAAAGCGTTCAAACTGCCTGTAGTAATATCTTCCCCTACAGAACGCCATACGGACGCGTCACGCCGTCCAGAAAACATCTTCCTTGCGCGGGTCTTGGCAGTGCTTGATCTGACATACAGGTTATTGTCTGAATATTCAGATAAATTGGTTAATCCGTTTTGAATCTTTTTTTGCCATTCTGCAATAACACGATGAACGTCACATGCTGGAATCAGTTTCACGGACCAAAGTACAAAACACGACACTTCTAAAATTACAAGGAAATCGATTAACTCCAATGTTGAACATAATTGGACGTAAATATCACAACTGGGGACGGGGCGCTCCTTATCTACGATTAATAGCCTCTTCAAAGACCTTCTGTTTCCTAGTTTCCTTTATTAAATCTTCAATGTCGACAAACCCCAGCGAAGGGTATATAACATTTGAATGAATTGACTCAAATAAGGTTTGGAAAATTGGCCTCATTTGTGCAAGGTAATCGTGTTATTTAGTCATAAAACACCGCAATGGCTGATAAAAACAAACAAGGGCGGCTGAAGAATCAGGCTCCCTTTGCTTGAGCCTATTCTTGCAATTTTCGTTACTCACGCCATCCGATCGTAAGAAAGTAGCCAAGGTTTCTTTTTACGAGACAACTTCCATTACCGATCACTTATAGATTTGATATCTACAACAACACTGTTAAAACGCGATGGTTGATCTCAGGAGATTTATGATCGGAAGTATGAGGGACTTCCTTTAGATCTATTATGGACGGATGGAACATGATCTATGTAGATGAAGGTAGTGAAGCTGTATGGTAAAGACTGGTGTCCCATGCTGAATTTCTTGCTAATTGGAGTATCGTCCTCGGGATTTTAAAATAAGTGATATTCTTATGACGTTTAATGGCTTCGTGAAACCGAGTGAGAGGATATGGTTTTATGCCGCTATCAGTAATATGCACGCACGTAATATCAGTACTATCACAGCGGGAGACACTAGAATAGGCTTTACACATTGTACCCATGTGGGGAATCGAACCCGGGTCAGCGTGACAAGCGAACGTTTCAACCACTTGACTGCCCCACCGCCTTTCCTTGAAAACGAAATGTATTAGTGCATGAGAATCTCCTTCAAGGAATAAGACACCAGTCACAGAGAATAACCCTCAAGTTAACCCTCAAGACCATTACCTCCGTAACGGTGGCGTTAATCGCAGTGGGGTAGCCTGGTGGTTAAAGTGCTGACTCGTCCCACATTAAACCTGGTTTTTTTTTTGTTACATGGAGACTGTTAACGTAAAATACATCTAGTCTTCCCCGCCACTGCCCCATCGATTGTCGTAAAACCATACTTTCTAACTGAAATGTGATCAATACATTGTGCGTTGCCAGAGCTGCATCAAGCATGCACATATCCTTGTTAGACTACGCAAGCCAAACACAAAACAACCGTTTCACTTGTTGTCCCCATCTGTCTTGATTGTGAGCTGAGGTCTACATGTGCATCCAAAAATCTATATTAGTCCCAAGATCCTAAGGTTACAGCATCGCGCATATTGTGCCAACATTGTACATGTGGCCCGACACCCTACATTTGTTTCTCTGCATCCTACATGTGTAATACAGCACCCCGCTGCCAAGATACTACATTTGCATGTGAGTCGTATCATCTGTCACGTCCAGCTCAACATCCTACATCTGCACTCCAAAATTCAACATTTGCACCTCAACTTCCTGCGTGTGCAAACCGCCATCACTGGGTGACTTTCCTTTAACGCAGTCAGCGATATCCAGCTATATGGCGACGTTTTGTCAATAATCGAGTCTGGACAAGATAGCCCAGTGGTCAAAAGCATGAGCATCGATCTACGCAACTGGGATTCCATGACATGTAAGCGAGTCTAGCCACTCGATCCAGTAAGTCGCCTCCTACGACAAGAGTGGTTTACGGAAGATCACGTTTAACCCGGATCTTCTAGGTCTTAACCAACATCAAACTTACAAAGCCCAACATCCTACATGTTCTTCTCAACATTATATTGCAACATCCTATACGTTTTCTCAACATACTACATCCACATCCCGACATCTAACGTTTACACAAAAACATCCTATGTGCACCCTGCAA
Organism: Haliotis asinina; assembly: GCF_037392515.1. NCBI lineage: Eukaryota > Metazoa > Mollusca > Gastropoda > Lepetellida > Haliotidae > Haliotis > Haliotis asinina. The sequence continues at coordinate 31,283,617 of NC_090291.1, forward strand.
GATTTGCAACATCGCATATGTTATCCCAACAACGTACCTCTGTATCCTAACATCCTATTTTGGATCACAACATCCTATATGCGTGTCGCAACGTCCTACATATGCAGTCCAACATGTCAGAGGTGTACTGTAACACCTTGCTCGTACACCTTCCCCACATGTATATTCCAGACGTAGTTTGTTTGCTGTTTAACACCGCAATGGATTCTGGACCAGACAACACAGTGACTGACATCATGAGCATCAAGCGACAGAACTGGAATACAACGATATGCATCAACCAAGTCAGCGAAGCTGACCATTCGATTCTGCTCCTTGAGTAGAGCATGTCTTATTGTCTTAAAGATATTTTTACTTATTCCGTGTTAACAATCTGGGATAAGTATTTATCACCCAAAACTGGTTTCTAGAGGAGATATCGCTTGCAGAAGATAGTTTTGATAGTTTTGAGCTCATTATTTTCGGACTATTTTCATCTCAGTTAACTTTAAACAAAGATGGCCACCGGAATAAATTACTTTTGGTTGCATTTGTTCTTACGACACAGAAGTTAAATATGATATCATGAAACGGTGAAACTTATGCGTCGTAGAATTTAAAGCAATAAATGTTAGAAATACTTTTGTATGTGCTTGTTTTTTTATGACGTAACGGTGTCGCGCGTTCCATCTTCCATTACTCTTGATCACTTGGGTGTATTCATATGCAAATTGTTCAAAGTAACTTGTTACAGGTGACGATAATTTCTCTTGAAGGACAAAATGAATATGATATTTTCAATGGGATTTAATAGCGCTTAAAATCAATTTAATGACAGTAACTATAAGTAGATAATTTAACCCCTCCACCTTCGTCGGCCCGGTGGCCGTGCGGTAGAGCGTCTGCCTACGGATGGGAGAGCGGTATTCCGAAGCGGGTTTGAGTCCCGCTTCGGTAAACCTTTGTATTTTTCAGTTGATTTCAAACACATATGCATCATATGAATGTTGATGTCCATATAAAGTTAGGAAACGTAAACCATGGGAATCGGTTTTACTAACGAAAAGTAAAACCTGTCTCTCCAAAACGCAAACTTCAAAGGCTGTTATTCTAGGAAAACAAGAGATGACCTTGTATATAGAGAGAAGCACACTGTAGCTTTATGTAGAACGTTCAAATTCCGTCTCTCATGAAACGCATGCTAAACAGGTAGCATGAGATTATTCAGGTTATCCGGTCTGTTAGCGTAAATATCTGTAATTGTCAATCATCGAATATTTGATATCAAATGAATTTGGAGCGGTGAAATAGCCTAGTGGTTAAAGCGTTCGGCCGTCACATTAAACAGCTGGGTTCGATTCCAAAATGGGTACAATGTGTGAAGTCCATTCTTGTGTCCCCCACCGTGATATTTTATGCCCAATAATTTTAATCAGTAATATCTAACCGTTTATGAACCATATTTCCCCATTCACCCCCCCCCCCCCCCCCTCTCAACCCTCGACACTGGCTAAGTGTTCGTGAAAGGGTCGACTTCAAGATTCTCTGCCTCACCTATCAGTCTTTCTAAAACTCAGGACATTCCTACCTTCAAGACCTTCTGACACATTACTTTCTTGAAATAACTCTACGTTCATCACAACAACTGTTGCCGCTGTGGCGAGCTATACAATCGTTTAGTACAAGAACACGCTCATATTCAGCTGCTTCTTTATCGAACTTTCTCCTAATCGAGTTAAAACTTGTGACTTATATGTGACCTTCCGTCTGCATGTCACAGTCGGTGTCTACAATCAGGCAGTGTGTACAGTGACTGATTATTGAACTATAGTTCATTAATGATCATTAAAACATTCATTAAATTGAAATGTGCACCCCCAGCCCTTCTCAAGAGTGTAAACCGTCTTATAATCCATTGAAACTCGCGCGAAACTGATGTGTGCACCCCCGCCCACACCCCTTTCTGTAGAATGTGCACCAACGCCGCCCCCTACCGCCACCCCCCAAAACACACCACATACCCCCCCCCCCCCCCCCCCCCTCCCACCACCACGCACACACATACACACACACCACCACCACCACCATAAGGAAAACCTGTGTTACATTATCGATCTAGGTTACACAATAAAACTTGAGAAAGTGACTGCAAACTTATTCCCAAACGCGTGCCCACAGAGGAACCGTCATGCATGCTGGTCCAGATACGATCATTTACACACGGCTGTCATATAGCTAGAATATTGCGGAGTGCGGTGTAAAACTAAACTCACTCAGTATCTAGTTAGTTTTAATATACACTGCATATATGTAATAAGATGTATTCTGTCACGACGCCAGTCTCAACATACGAAAGACATCAAATCACGTGTTGCGTGTAATCAATTTCTGTTGGACATCGATTTTTTTAACTTCGTACGGATGGCCCGACGGGGTCAAAAGAACATAGGTTCGGTATATTTGCTCACCAAGGACACACTCCGAAGGCAGTAATGTGTGCATTAAATGACAAGTGCTCTCAATGATGTAATATACAAGTTTGCAGTAATGCTTCCAGTGGTGTGTAACATACAATGTTTGCAGTAATGCTTCCAGTGGTGTGTAATATACAATGTTTGCAGTAATGCTTCCAGTGGTGTGTAATATACAATGATTGCAGTAATGCTTCCAGTGGTGTGTAATATACAATGTTTTCAGTGATGTGATATACGATGTTTTCAGTAATGCAACCAGGGAGAGAGAGAACATGTGTGTCGCTCTCTCATACACTCCCTCCCTCACTGTGAGGCAAAGCAAGAGAGAATAAAAGAGAGAGACATACACAGAGACAGAAACAGGCATGGAAAGCCAAAGGGAGCCAGAGAGGCACAAAGAAAGAGAGCATGTGTGTGTCTCTCAAGACTTACATCTATATGATAATCAAAGGTATACAAATGGAAGATGTAATATGTATACCGACCTTTTCCATGTGGCTTGCGCATACAAAATGCTGTTGTACGTGTAGCTGCAAGTGTCGTCGATGAAGAAGGATGTATGTCACGCGTCAAGGTTTTATGAAAGAGGATATCGTCCCGAAGAGGACATTGATTATTTCTTGTTCCTTGTTAGTTTAACGACTTTATATTTTAAAGGGTTATTTCCCTACTGACGGCCTAAATAGACCATTTCCCGACTTTTTAAAATTCAGAAGCCGCTCCGTGTTTTCCCAAAAAGGTATGAGATAAGGGGAGACAACCGTGAGATTATGAGGGAAATGTATGGCTACGTCTAGTGTACAACATTTCTACATTATATCATTTTTTACATACTTATCAGGTAAGAAAGCCAACAATGCCCACGTGAGTAGCGCTTACTCAATTTCTCTCATAACACAGTCTACAAAAAGTAGAGACGCGAGGTCAACATACGGGCGGTAGGTCACCCAGGTCACGAGATGACCTGGACACGCCATTCCCTTACTAGAGACGAGCGAGTCAAGACGTGTTGCTTGGCCGCTCTACTGGATTCTAGTTAAGTGTGTGCTTTGTTTATTGCATTTTTCTATATTTCCCTCTCTCTCTCTCTCTCTCTCTCTCTCTCTCTCTCTCTCTCTCTACTATCATCATTCTAGTCGCTTTTAGGTGTTTTTCGTTATCTGCGACTAGCTGATTTTTTCTTTCTTGCCAGCAGTTTGTGGGTCGTCGGCCGTCGTCCCACTTGCACGTGCTTCACGGGTGTCCCGATTGTGTCTCGGTTCACGCTTGTGTGGCTCGTGCACTCGGACCCTTGTCGGGCTTCCGCGTTACTCGCTGGCGGATAGGCGGATTGGCGGATAGGCGAACCCTTCGCCCGAGCGGACCTTTCGTTAGGGGTTCCTTAACTATCGTTCACCTACGCCTTTGTGCGCAGTAGCGGAGGTCAGGCGGACCCTCCGCCTAGGCGGACCCTTCGCTAGGAGATTCTTCTGTCGTTCCCCTCAACCCCTGTGTGGTGTAGAGGAGCATTGGCGGACCTTTCGCCTTGACGGAGAGGCGGAGGACAGGCGAACCTTCCGCCTGGTCGGACCTTTCGCTTGTGACGTGCCTATCCTCCTCGGATAGGAGTTTACTCTGCCGTCACCCCTCGGCAGCGTACCCTGTCGTGCGTTCCACCATGGTATTCGCCTCCTTCTGCACTCAGTGCGGCACTAGGAAGTCGGCTAAGTGGGATCCTCACACATTGTGTAGGCTTTGCAAGAGTCCCTGCGCTGCGGATAACACTTGTGCAGAGTGTGAGGTCCTCTCTGAGCGGGACTTTCGTCAGTACCTGGCAGTACTTAGGAAGAGCGAGAGGGAGTCTCATCGGAAGAAGGCAGCGCCTTCCGCAGGTTCGCCAGTGTCTTCGGCGTCATCTAGACGATCGGTGCCTCGCTCTCCCATCCGCCCTCCTTCTCCCTCCGCATCAGAGGAGTTAGTTATTCACGAGGAGGCGGAGGAGTTCGACTCTCAGTCAGGAATGGAGTCGGACCCCATCAGGACTATGCCAGAGGGGAGGGATACTCGCTCCCGTTCCGTCTCTCCCTCTCGGCCCCTCCTGAGGGAGGACGTAGCCGTATCACCGGAGGGGAGGAAGGAGAAGAAGAGAAGGAAGGAGAAAAAAGCGAAGAAGGCTCGTAACAGGGAGCAGGTTCGCTCAGAGAGGCTTCTCCTTTCCGTTAAAGGGTTAGTGGAGTCCATCCTTGATCAACGCCTTGGTCCGCCCACATCGGCTCGTTCCGCGGAACCCTCCTCTCCGCTCCGCCTCCGGAGGCGGACGCCTGTTCACTCCCCGAGGCGCTCTCCTTCTCCCAGGTCCTCCCCCTCTAGGGAGTTCATTAACACAAGAGACCCTCCACTTATTCCTATCCTCCCGGAGGAGGTGGGGGATGACAGCGACCCTGTCCTCCCAGAGCCTAACCCTCCAGTCTCTGACTCTGCGTCTAGACTGGAGGCAATTGCGGAATACACCGGTGTGGTGTTGGCGGAGGTGGACGATCAACCTTCTGCCGCTTCTAGGGCGAGAGGCGAGTCTTTCTGCCCTGAAGACTGTGTTCTCTCCCCTCGGAAAGTCCTCCCTCCGCACCGCTTCCTTGAAGCAGCCGCTAAGGAACTGAAGGAGGCTGTTGCCACCGCCGGACCAGGTCGCCTTACCCCTCAGCTCCTCCTCTCAGACAAACAGAGGATCAGGCTTCCAGTGGCGAACTCGCCCATTCCTTTAGATCCTCCCTCCTTGGATCCCGATACCTCTCGTGTTGCTTCTGCTGGGGTACCCCACAAGGTGTCGGACAATCACCTTATCCATTTGGACAAGGAGGCCAGATCCATTGTGGGGCTGAGCAACTATGTTGCTCACGCCTGCCAAGCTATGGCCACTTTCGCCAAGGAGGCAGGGATGGAACAGGGTGAGGAACCTCTGTATAGGGCATTTGGAGTGGTAGCTGGCGGAGTGGCACAAGTCACCCTGTCGGCTGCTAGGATTTCAGCTGCCATTACCAACCTCAGACGGGAAGGCTTCCTGGGGCGCACTAATCTCCCTCCGGAGATTAGGGACTCCCTCCGTCACGCCTCAGTGTCGGCAGACACCTTGTTCGCGGGGGAAATCCCAGAAGCTCTCCGCACTCGCCATGAGATCCAGCAGCAGGACCTAACCAATCGGATCATGACGGGTGGCGGACCCTCAGCAGGCTCCACCCCCCGCAAGCGTCAGGGAGGTCCTCCAGCAGACCAATCCACTCCTAGGAAGCGGACAGGGAAGGTCGACTTTCGGTTCGGAGGTCGTGGCCGAGGACCCACGAACCAGTCCAACCAGCCCAGCCAGGCTAACCAGGGATTCCAAACCCCCAGCAAGGGCACTCCGCGGAAGCGGAACAAGGGCAAGTGGACGTCCAAGAAGAAGTGACTCTTGGTGCCCGCCAATCCTTCCGCCACCTATCATTCCTCCATTCGACGGACCCGTTGGCGGCCGCTTGAGCCTCTTTGTCCCAAACTGGCGTCAGCTAGGACTAGACCCATTCGTGTGTCAGATCCTGGAGCGTGGCTTCCGCATCCCGATCTCCTCTCCGCCCCCTCTAACCTGCTCTCCGGTGGAACGTCCGATGGACTCGGTCAGGTTCCAACTCACCTTAGAGCAGGTGGAGTCTCTAGTCTCCAAGGGGGCAGTTCAGGAAATCCCCCTCCAGGATCTGACTCCCGGGTTCTATTCCCCCGTTTTTGTCAGGCCCAAACGCAACTCGGGGAAATGGCGGCTGATTCACGACTTGAAGGAGTTCAACTCCTCCTACCTCGAACAGCCGCCATATTTTCGACTCTTGACTGTTCCATCAGCCATGCGGTTACTGGAGCCCTCGGACTACATGGTGTCCCTCGACCTCCAGGATGCGTACCTGCACATCCCCATTCACTTGGCGGATCGCAGGTACCTCCGTTTCGTCCTGGGGGGCAGGCACTTTCAGTGGAATGTCCTCCCGTTCGGGATTTCCTCTGCCCCATGGCTGTTCACTCGTGTGACCCAACCCATCGTCCAGTTCCTCCACGAACTCCAGGTCCAATTCCTTATGTACCTGGACGATGGGTTCGCTCACAACCCTTCGCCCTCCATTCTCGAGGCGCAACAGGACCTCGTCATCCACCTCCTTCGACGCCTAGGGTGGCTAGTGAACCTGGAGAAGTCGGACCTGGTACCAACCACCTCTCTCCAATACCTAGGTGCCATACTGGATACAGTAGCCTTCAAGGCTTTTGTACCCAAGGAGCGGATGACCAGGCTAGCGCCCCTGATGACTCGGGCACTATCAGAGCCCCTGTCCCTCAGGCAGTGGCAGCGGATATTGGGCCTCCTGACGTCAGCCCAGGACCTAACCATAAGGGGGAGGCTGATGCTCCGACCTCTTCAGGTGTTCCTCAACGAGCACGTCAGGGAGACCCACTGTCATCACCCAATAAGTCTCCCACCTCACCTCAGACACTTCCTCACCTGGTGGCAAGTGGACGACAACGTCCTCAAAGGAGTTCCCCTAAGGACACCTCTCCCGACCAGTCACCTTTTCGTGGACGCCTCCACCCAAGGATGGGGCGCTCACTTGGGGTCGGACCAGACGGCAGGTACCTGGTCGGCAACCCAGCAGGACCGGCACATCAATGTGCTGGAGTTGGACGCCGTACGACTTGCCATCCTCCATTGGTCCGTTCCCCTCAGGCACCAGACCTTACTGGTCCACACGGACAGCTCAGTCGCAGCCTGGACGATCAACCGTCAAGGCTCCACCAGAGCCACTCCTCTCCTAGACCTGACCCTCCGCCTGTTCGAACTGGTAGACAGGCTCTGCCTGAGCATCCGTGCAGTTCACATTCCAGGAGCCAAGAACGTCCTGGCAGATGTTCTCTCCCGGCCGGACGCGCCTCCTTCGACAGAGTGGCAACTGAACCCGCGGACGTTTCAGTCCCTCTGTCTCCAGTTCGGCAGGCCCATGTTGGATCTGTTTGCCACCAGGCTGAACTGCCAGCTCCCGATCTATGTATCCCCCGTGCCGGACCCAGCGGCCTGGGCCATCGATGCACTGTCGTTAGAGTGGGAAGGGATGGACGCTTATGCCTTCCCTCCCCCAGCGGTTCTAGCACAGGTAGTGGCCAAGCTTCAGACCACCAAGTCCATCAGACTGCTTCTGGTGGCTCCCATGTGGCCTGCCCGGCCCTGGTTCGTTCCCCTTCGCAGACTCTGTCTGCAGGATCCCGTTCAGATCCCTCACCGGAGGGACCTTCTCATAAGCAAGCCAAGCGGCCGTGTTCACGAAAACCCTCAGGTATTCGATCTGCACGTTTGGCTTGTATTCAAAGGGGGCTCAGGAACAGTGGATACTCCAAGCGAGTAGCCTCGGCCTTGGCTTCCTCACAGAGGAAAACCACGCAGAAGCTCTACGACTTCCAGTGGGGTTCCTTTTCCTCCTTCTGTGAAGACAACGGCGTGGAGGCCGGTTCTGCCACTCTTCCCCAGATAGCTGATTATCTGGTTCACTTGCGCAACGTTCGAGGGCTCAAGGCCTCCTCCATTAACACCAATCTGGCGGCCATCATGTCCGTTATAAGGAAGAGGTCGCCGGGACTGGACATTTCTGTACTGAGGGAGCTCATCAAGTCTTTCCGACAGGCGGAGGGTCGGCGCAAGCCGAGGGCTCCTGAGTGGGATCTGGCAGTGGTCCTTGACCACCTCAAGTCAGATTTTTATGAGCCTCTGGAAGAGGCTCCCCTCCTCCGCGTCACGGTGAAGACCACCTTTCTAGTGGCCATGGCCTCGGCGGCCCGAATATCGGAGCTTCACGCTCTTCAGGCGGATCTCCTGAGATTTGAGGCCACGGATGGAGGATCGGCGTCCTTGGGCCTCGCCCCCGACTTCGTTTGCAAGAACCAACAGGCAGACGAACTGGGACGTACCTTCCACATCCCTTCCTTAGGGCCGTTGGTAGACCCGACGGAGGAGGGAGCACTCTCTCTCTGCCCTGTCAGGGCTCTCCGAGTGTATACCGACCGTACCCGCTCCCTTAGGCAGGGGCGGCGGAGGCTCTTCCTCCCTCACTCCCAGAGGAGCAAAAGGGAGATTGATCGGAGAGCTCTTGGGGTATACCTTCGGTCGGCCATCATAGAGGCCTACAAAGGCCAGGACAGACCTCTTCCGACTCGAACCAACCCACACGAGATCAGGGCCGTCTCGGCCACCATGGCTTATCACCGCAACATTGCGGTGGCGGACATCATGGCGGGCTGCTTCTGGAAGTCTGGCTTGGTGTTCGCCAACCACTATTTACGAACCCTCTCCAACGAGGATCTGGCGGGCATTTCAAGGCTAGGACCCCAGGTCTTTGCCCAGCAAAGAACGGGGGATCCTTACCCTTTAATTCGGCGCGGGGCTGCTCCTCTTTAGGTGGCCTACACTCCCCCGCCTCTCGTATGGTGCCAAGCTGGGGACCTCAGCTACACACCCTTTTTGCCTCAAATAAACTTTTCTGTTGCTTCTCTCCACTCTTTCAGTGTTGAGCTGTCTTTTCTCGTGTTGGGTTTCCCTTCCGGGGTTGTCGGCCGATCCCTCCTCCTTATCGGAGATGTCCGGACAGCGGTTGGTGTCCTACCCGCCCTATAGTGCGGAGGCGGATGCCGGTGGATCGCTCTCCTCAGGGTTTCTTGGTTCCTCTTTACGTAGAGACGCACGGGCGAGGTCTCGCGTCCACGCTCTCAGCCCTCCGCCTCTGTGCCATTCTGGGCATTGTTGGCTTTCTTACCTGATAAGTATGTAAAAAATATAACATTTTTGATTAAATGTCATTTTTTATACTTACCTGGTAGAAAGCCAACAGTCGGGAGTTCCCGCCCAGCCTCCCCTCCTGAGGGTTTTGTTGTCTGCCTCGCTGGGTAAGGGAATGACGTGTCCAGGTCATCTCGTGACCTGGGTGACCTACCGCCCGTATGTTGACCTCGCGTCTCTACTTTTTGTAGACTGTGTTATGAGAGAAATTGAGTAAGCGCCACTCACGTGGGCATTGTTGGCTTTCTACCAGGTAAGTATAAAAAATGACATTTAATCAAAAATGTTATATTATATAAAAATAAAAATATATATTATAATGTTGTGACGTCACACCTAATAATGAATCACTCATTTTGAAATTTATGTGTACAGATGAAACATCTTGTGTATGCTGAACCGCAAAGGAAACGCAACAGTGGCTTTTTGACAAGTGTTTAAGTAGAAAAACATAAACATAACCATACTTTTAAGAGATTTCATGTTTTCTAACCTCGTGTTTCTTTTACTGTTCAGTATTTTCCCGTGCCTCCATATGCTATCATTAACCATAGAGGCTAAAACATCCTAATCTCAAATTAAACTTACCATCTGGTTTGACTGTCATTGAAGGAATACTTATCCGCCGGATTAAAATACGTAAAAGTATTCTCCCATTCTTAAACTCTGCGAACGGACGCTCTCATCACTACAGTACCTAGGCGGTTGCCGCAGATGTAAAAGATAATTTACGGCATTAGGGATTAAAACCCAGCTGGGCCCATGCACGTGCACAATTCGATCTTAGCGCTGCGGCCATTTTGAGGTTATGGTAAAACATGGAAGTTATCTTATCGCTTACAGATGCGGCGGGAGTGGTTAAAGCGTCCGCTCGTCACATCGAAGGTCCGGGTTCGATTTCCCACATGGGTGCAATGAGATGCCCATTTCAGATGTCCTTCGCTGTGATAACATGGATAACAGAAAAGTATAATACTTTATGGATAACAACTTCAAACCGAAAATCAGACCGAAAATCAGCTATCTCTGAACACATATTCAACTGCCCTGGTCACAACATTAAACGGGACAATGTGGAAATACTATCAAAAAACCTCCACGACTTCACCAAAAGAAAACTGACAGAAGCAGTCCAAATCCGCCGATACAAGTCTTCAGTCAACAGAGGCCAAGAATACGTCATTCCCCCGCCTACAATGAACTCATAAAAAAAACAGAACAGGGCACTCCAGCCATAATTGCCAATTAATCCCTATCTGCTATGTATAGCATGGCTTCACACCACGTGCTATGTATACCCGGGCTTTCTCCTAGAAGGCGTCATAGAAATAAAGTTATTATCCATAAAGGATTATACTTTTCTTTTTGGATTATAACTTCTTTTATTCACGAGAGCAACGTTTCGCTGCCAGTCTGTATCGAACGAAACATTGCTCTCACGAATTAAAGAAGTTTTTTTCTATAGTGTACTTCCCAACCTGTTAAATGGCACTCAAAGAAGTGAATGAATATGGTTTTATGCCGCTTTCAGCACTAAAACTATTCCAGCAATATCACGACGGGGTCACCAGAAAGGGCTTCAAATATAGAGCATGAGACTTTCTTAGTAAAATAAAGACATTCTTTCAGTCCTATAATGGGTATTTTGTCTGCACGGGTTATTGCTGCTGTGAAGCCCACATTCAACATCTCCGTCGTCACATGTCATCGATGGCGTAGATCGACGCTCATTATGTTGATCACAGGATTGACTGGTCCAGACACGGCTACTTACTGACAGCCAGCACATAGCTGGAATACTGCTGCATGAAGCATACAACTAAACTGACTCACTCACGTCATCGCATCCCCATTGAGTAGATGGATGCTCATGATGTTTCTCATTGGATTGTCTGGTCTGTACACGATAATTTACAGACATATTGTTAAAATGTTGGTGAGTGTGGCGTTAACCATAACAATAAAAGAAAAAAAACAAACAAATGCAAACACCCAAGCCATGATTCTATTATAAATCACTCATATCTCGTCTTTAAATTGTGTGGCTTTAACAATTTGAAAAAAAGTTGGCTGTTTACGTAAGGTTTGCCCCATGTCGTAAACAATTCCATCCCTTATTATCTGACCAGATCCGTTTTATCTTAACCAGTAATACGACAGTGGACCTCGGGCATCCATAGATCGACATCTTTAATAAGACAGTACTCATCATGGTTTGTTCTTGTCTTAAGTGCGCATGACTATAATCATCGGACAATTAGTTTAGTAGTCCGATCAGTTTTCACAGGGTGTGGTCATTAGCTGCAACATTTGATGGGCACACGTTTCATGTGTTTGTCATCTGTTGGTCACTCGAAGACAATTCCGTTCTTATCGTATTCTCGGGTTCGGTCAGACTCAGCTGTCTCCCTCGTCAATCCATTAGGATCTTCCTGACCTACAACTTCATTACAACCTCTCCCAAACAACCATTACTACTACTTAAGAGATATCGTGCAATCAATAAATTGCAACCTTATTCATGTACGCGCCGAGTTGATCGGTTGGCCTAATGGTTCAAACGCTCGCTCGTCACGCCGAAGACCTGTAGGCAACTAACGGGATCGGGCGGTCAATCTGGCTGCCATGGTAGACACATGTCATTGTGTCCCATTTGCGTAATCGATGTTCATGTTGTTGATCACTGAATTGTCTGGTCCAGTCTCGATTATTTACAGACCGCAGCCGTAACAACAAACAGAAGGGTAGAGAAAGAATTCAGCAACAGAGCAGGAGATATTCAGGGGCGAGAACACAGAAACTAAACGTTCGAGGAGCTACGACGTTCGTAGCCCAATGATTAACTATTGTATTAAGACAGGTCGTAACGTTACGAAATCTTTGTGAATAGGGGGCGGTAGGGTGGCTTGTGGTTAAAGCGTTTGCTCGTCACGCCGAAGACCCGGGTTCGATTCCCCACATGGGTACAGTGTGTTAAGCCCATTCTGGTGTCCCCGCCCTGATATTGTTGGGATGTTGCAAAAAGTGGCGTAAAACCAAACTCACTCACTCATGTACGGATTTAATGTACCTCACCCGAAGGTCGTCATTCTATCTTACCCATACGTACATTAGAATCTTTCTCACTAACACTGATATTACAAGCCAACTCACACACGTCACACCTTTTTCTTTTGCCACGCTGGGAAAGTATATAATACCAAACACGTTATCTCTGAGACATCTGCAAATATCATTAGTATTACTTGGCCTAACACCAAAGGCCAAGCGTATTGTTCCGTGTGTTTCTCGTCTCCTGCGCCAACCAACAAGCGTGAGTGAGTGACTTTAGTTTTATGTCGTTTTTAGCAACATTCCAGCAACATCGTGGCGGCTGACACCAGAACAGGGCTTCATAAAAATTGTACCCATGTAGGGAATTGAACCCGGGGCTACAGCATGAACCTTTAGGTCACCCGAACATCCTGTCTTTATATACGAGTGAAACTGTAAGAGTGTAATGGTTCTGACATCAGAGCATCAGTTTCAGACGGAGTACACTGAAATGGGACACGCTTGTTTTATTTCACTTCAGAATAGAAATACAGCGTCGCGAAGAAGATGTGAACTACAGACAATATACGAAGAATTTAAGATCGCACCCATACTTTTATAATGTTCTCCGTCGGATTACAGCTCCCGTACGTGAATTTTATAATATACCGAGGATTTCATCCATTCGTCACCACTTGCCCCCTTCCGTAACCTCCAAGAAGGCTTATCCCGGAAAAATCACGAATTGGTCACAAGTGGGATTTCATCCATACTCTTTCAATAGTATAATACATGTAACGAATAACTGCCTCTCGTTGGAAACATTTTGAATGTGCAGGCATTTTATGGCATAAGTAAATGTGTAGAATGATACAAAGTCAAGTAGCTGGTGTTTTCGATATGTTTTATTTAATCAAGCGTGTAGCAGGTCTATCTCTGATAAATCATCTGCTTTCCATTTTGATTACAACGGACATAGATGTCAGATAGGGACATTTTACGCATGTTTCCTGAGGTACTTTGAACGTTTGCCTGAAACAAAATTGAAGGTCAGTGTCCTTGCAAATGTTTTCGCTCTGTTTGCCAGATGGGTTTGATGAAGTGTGGGTCCCCAATCTTCATTGACACACGTTTCATATGTTTGTACTATTTAGGCCAGGTGAAGAAAGTTCTTTGCTCGAAAATTCTAAAGTTCGGTGTTTCTCAACAGTCTCGTCAACCGTGACGTCCTTCTTTTCATCAACCCTCTGCGACAAGTACCTTGCATTTTCCCCCGCAAGACAAATCCATACTCAGTTTTTAAACCATAGATTACGCATATTTTGAAGTAAAATACTGGTATTTAACTGTATGTTTTCAGAAAATCCAGATAATGACACTGCATCTCTCCTGTGGGCATAGAAAGTTGACACCAACATTGCTCTCGATTGTTTCACCCAATCCACTTCACACTTTGGCAACCAACATTAGCATGGCTTTCCACCAAATCGACTTCAGATTTTACAGTCATGTATAAATTAGATGGATAGTGTATTCTTTTGATGGGTATCCAGCATGTCAACTTAATGGAGTAACCCAACAAATGTTTTGTTATGAAAATTTATTTTTGAAGACATATAAATTGAAGTTCAAATTTAATAACCACATGGAAATACGCACCAATCTGCATTCTTTACAGATTCAGTTTACTCCAGGCAAATAATCTACTTCATGATCATTCATTGACTACAAATCTGAGACTAATTCATCAGGACTTGTTCAAAACCTTTGGAACCGGGATTATGTAAAGACACAGTTGGTATAAATGAATCACGTATTCTTGGCTTTGGTATCTCTAAATTCCAATCTTACACTCTAATACAGTAACACCTGTAAGAGAGATCTGACATCTCCAAGAGCTGTAGTATCTGGTGGACATTTTCTTATCATCTTCTCAAATTCAAAGCTTCTAAATTCTCATTATGAGAGAGCAAATCATTTCAACTAGCATTCCTGATTCATGTAAAAATGAATTGAAACAGACAGTTCTGAAAGTCAACATAAAAGCAAAGTCATTTAATATGTCAGTGAAAATAAAGTTACATCATCATAAAAGATTACATCTGCTCAGCTAAAGAGCTCTCAATTCCTTTGCTAATTTGGGTGGTTAGTAAGCTCGGGGTTTTTGCGACCGATGGAGGACTTGTCAGATATTCAACCTGAAATGTTTTGCATCAGAGGAAAATGTCTGACTTTAATGACATTGTAGGTAGGTAGGCATTACCAACATACTGGGATATCAAAATACACTTTTGAAACATAACATTTCGCAATATTATTTCCAAGAAAAAGCATATTGTGTGAAAAATAAAATCAACTTTTGTGATAATCTCTATGGTTTCAGTCAAAATCTACTTTCATTTACCTATGATATTTCTGTTGAGAATTTATTGACTAAACATTACAATTTACACTATGAATTGTAGTAAAAGGAAATCCATATGCATCCCGTTCTTGAGACTGATGTAATCAGTACCACATTTCTTTGTATGCAGAAAACAGTACCTACATATTCAACTTTTGCCACCCACTATTAAACACTTCAGCTCCCAACATATCACAAAACATTACCTGTATATTGCATTACGATTAATTTGCCAATACACAACCCGAACTGTTGGGTTGTCAATGTCAACATACAATCAACTATTGCTTCACTGAATAGTTTGTACACTAGCTGTTACAAAAATATTCATGTATACACACACAAAAAAATATACACACAATATTATCTTACCTCACACATAAATGTCGTTTTCTGATTGGCTCTGCGCTTTTCTATTATTTTCAGTGTACCTCGCTTACATTTCGATGTACCCTGCCGCCAATGGCAACTTATTCGGTGCTTCATGGTAGTAAATCCTTATCTCAAAATACACTGAATCACGCATGATGCACAGAAATTACCAATGTTTTGAGAATACAAATTGATGAAAGGGAGATAACTCTAAATCTGTTTTTCTTATGTTGTCTGCAAAGTCTAGCGATGACTATGAAAAGATCTGCCTCGCATTACAATACATAAATTTTGACAAAATGTTCAAACGTAGTCACTGTGAATGTTAAGAAGAGGAATACACTGGGGCAGCTTTACTAAGACCAATACCTGCAGGAAAAAGACCAAGATGCAAGATTTGAATCGTTTCATTCTCACAGGTTGACTGAAGTGTACGGTCTGATACCTATGCTTCAAACAGTTCAAAATTAACATTGAGGTGTTCGGTGAGATAAATACAGTGTTCACTGGTCTCTTGGAGCCCATGGGTTGATGAAGGGACATCAACCCATGCCCCACTCATGACTAGTGAACAACTAATCATATATGATTACACAATGCCATTTAGAAAGTGGTCAAATGCAACACGTCATATTTGGGATTTCACTTTCTTAGTAACGTACAAATTCTAGTACTTTTTTGGTTGAGTCCCATCCCGGATTCAAACCCGCACCCTCAGAGTCTGGCACCTAATCGGCAGCACACAAAGTCAGACGCCTAGCCCGCTCAGCCTGTTTCTGAGAGTGTGGGTTCGAATCCAAGATGGGACTCGGCCAAAAAAGTACTAGAATTTGTACTTTACTAAGAAAGTGAAATCATTAATATGACATATGTAACTAATAATATAACATAGTATTAAGTATATCACTGTCACATCTATGAATACATGACACAAAAAATCCTGGGAAATACAAGGCACTTGATAATTACTGGTTCACTGACTAGCAGCGGAACAGTCCCTCAAATATCCATGCCAAATTGAAGTTTAATATCTGTGCTGACATCTAAAAGAGCACATCAACAGAAGGATAAATGTAATGTAAGTTTCCATTTGTGTTTCTTGGAGCTAATGCCCAATATATCATCCTGATAATCTTTACGATAACCTTTTCTGGGCAATTTTGCTGTTAGCTTATGCTTTAGACCAATTAACACTGCTTTTTGAAACATTCCAGTAACATCATTGAGGGGCACAACAGAAATGATCTTCACACCCTGGAACATTGTGAGAGAACACAATCAGAGAACATAAGCAAGAGCAAAAAAAATCCATGATGTACCAGTCCGAACTTTGCAAGAGCACAGCAAATACATGAGGTCATGATCCAGATTAACAGGGTATCACACTACATGGAAAAGAGCCACGCATCAGCACGTTCAGATACTGAATCCCAGCTACGACAAAAAAGGAAAACTGTAATATTCTCAATTCACAAGTTGAAAGCAGTGTGCAAAATAACCACTGACCCACTAGCCCATGGCTAGCAAAAATCCAAGCAGGCAGGTAAATGTCTGTAGACACTGGCCTGAATGTCAAGTGAATTTTCACGGGGTCATTTTGTAAATATATCGTTCTCTCCGTTTTGATACACTTTTAAGTCACGCAAGATTATGGCCTAATAAAATTTCTATCAACTTATTAATTATGCCATCCTGACAATATCTTATTTTAATCTATTTTTATGATCATTCACTTTGTTTCTACATTTGTATTTTTGGCTAGTGAATTATTTTGCAGATTTTTTTCGCCCACAACTAGCTCAACTGGCTAGCAAAATTTGGAAACTATTTTACACACTGGATGAAAGACTTGATGAAGAGGACATAATTGTGAATAACACAGACCTTTCCTGCTAAGGAAAATAAATAACTGAGAAGAGGAAGTTTTTCTTTACACACTAAAGTTATTAAATCGAAAAAGGGGAAGCATGAAAAGCAAAATACCATTACTTTGGTGATATGCAAATTTCACTCATGGTCTATTAATCATTCTTTTGCAAATATCACACATAGTCTATTAAACATTCTTTTGCATATTTCACACAGCCCATTAAACATTCTTTTGCAAATTTCACTCATAGTCTATTAAGCATTCTTTCGTTAAATTAATCATTCAAATGTAAATCACATCTCACACTTTCATCATATGAACCTTTTATCTGTACAATGCATTCAATTCTTTTGTTGGACTTAAATGTACAGTTCATTCACCTTTTTATTTGCAAACAAAAACAGTTTAGTTCCACAATCTGTTCATATTTATCTATACATATTTAAATGTACAGTACGTTCATAATCATTCATATATACAGTGTCATCACATCTTTCTTACATCATACAAACCATTTAGCAGCACCATATATTCACATTTGTGCATGCTACATCTAAACATACACTTTTATCACTTTCATGTCAAGGATGTATTTTATTAGGTATTTTATGGGTAATCTGTTTCTAGTGAGTGAGTGATTTTAGTTTTACGCCACACTCAGCAATATTCCAGCTATATGGTGGCTGTCTGTAAATAATCGCGTCTGAACCAGACAATCCAGTGATCAACAACATGAGCATCGATCTGCATAATTGGGAACCGATGACATGTGCCAACCAAGTCAGCGAGCCTGACCACCCCATCCCATTAGTCGCCTTTTACCAGAAGCATAGTCACCTTTCATGGCAAGCATGGGTTGCTGAGGGCCTATTCTACCCCGGGACCTTCACGGGTCACCTCTCTTTCTAAAGTATCCATGATAAATTGAAAGATTTTACATGGTGCTGTGAATGGAATGTGGAAACATAATGATACTGTGTCATGTAGTATTACTGCAGTTAGTTGGGTGTCATGATAATAGGATTTCCTGCATTTAGGCCCATGCAAAATTAAGCCCATGGGAATCTGCTCCCATTTTCAGGGGCAACCAGAGGTGTGACGATACAGAAAATTCATGATACGATACATATTGCAATGTCTTGGAACCATATGATTTGATTTGATGCATATTACGATATGCTGTCTTTAGTCATGCTGTTTAAAAACGTATGTTTTCATATCAAGGAATAGAGTAAATTTTGACATAAGCGTCATTTCTAGTAAATTTCCAATAACTGTCAATGATATGTATCCCAATACGAACACAAAAATGGATATATTTATTGTCCAGCAAAGTATCACTGTTATCAATACTACAATGTATCATCACAGCTCCAGGTCCAACAGCCGCAATTACGATTTTACATGTTATTGATGTGTAAAAGACTAACTGGAGTAAAGAGTGAGTGAACATAGTTTCAAGCCGCTTTAAGCAATATGCCAGCATTGTAACGGTAGGGGACACAAGAAATGAGCTTCACACATTGTACCCATGTGGCAGACGAAAGATGAATCAAATCTGGATCAGATGATCCAATGATCAACGTTGTGAGCAGTGATCCTCCCCATCTGATATCAGGAGGCAACATTAAGGCACTGAGTCTGACAACTCTGGTCACCCATATGATCCAGAGGTTTGTTGTGTTGTTTGGTTAACACAATATTCCAGCTATATGATGGCTGTCTGTAAATAATCGACTCTTTCCAGACAATCCTGTGACCAACAGCATGAGTACTGATTTGTAAAACTTACATGAGTTAACCAAGTCAGCAGGCCTGTCTACCCAATCCCATTAGTTGCCTTTTATGGCAATCATGAGCTGCTGAGGAGTAATTCTAACCCACACTTAACACGTTTGCTTGGGGTGAGCATTCCAATCCAGAGCTCAGCAGAGGAAGTTCAGCACTGAAAAGGAAAGATCAGTCTAACACTCTTGCATAACACTCAAATGAGTGCTTCATTCCAATGGACACGATACTCTATCCAATGTGTTGATACAAACATCAGCACCTTGTCATATCACATGTATTGCAGTACTCACTGTTATTCATAATGCAACAAATTCTCCACAGTGCTGGACTGTCTAGTCCCCACTTGATCATTAACATACTGCCATCATATAGCTGGAATATTAACATACGAACAAACAAACAAAGGAAATACATGACCAGCTCACTTGAGCATTCGAGGAGGAATTAAGCCTCGAAATATCTCAGAAAGTTGACATCTCAGGCCCCAGGATCCTGCATCTTTCGAAAGGCCTGTAAGTAGGTAGGTCCTGGCACTTTGTGAAACCATAATACTCTCAGTGAAAGAAAACACTTAATACCTTTGTGAATGGCCTCACGATTGTCAGAACAGAACTGATAATCCTTGCTGGAATAACAAATATCTGATCTAACCATCCCAAAATTAGCCAACTACTATGACTGTCAACAGCTGTGACAGCCAAGGGTGGTCGTACACTTGGTCCTGTCTAGTAAACTCACATTTGGTGGTCTCACAATTTTCAACCAGAACTGGTTCTTGAATAATATATCCTTGTCACTGGAATGTAAGCTCAGCCCAGTCTCACATATCAGAGGGAGTTGGGAACCGTTAGTACTGGCAGCAGTGCCGCGAGATTTACAGGCCCTACTAAACTGACTGGCCAATGCTGTTCAGTTTCTCTGATACTATTCTCTATGGAAGAATTCTCTTTTATGTACTCTTTGAGAGGTCATATTAGACCATCTGATGTCGTTGGGTTAATATTAATCCAAAAGCTATCACAATTCAACATCAATGAGATCCTTCAGTTCTGATTCTGCCAACACTTTCGGAGTCACCTTAACAGGTTTGGCATTTCTAAACAAATCATCGTCGGAGTCACTGTCCGAGAATATCACCTCCCAATCCAAAACATCGTGTGCCGGTATCCCCCTATCCTGCTGACCCTGCATGGCCAGTTTATATATGTACAGGGGTTCAGCCTTGTCCACCGAATCTGTATGGCGGAGTCGACTGTGGTCAAAGCTTCGGATGGATAGATTCCTGGCCAGAGTTGCATCAAGCCGAGGCACACTGAGGTCACGAGTGCTTGTCCTCCTCAAGCTGTGACGTCTGTCAAAGGACCTGATTGCTGACGCAAGATTCTTCAAGGTGTGAAGGTCCGACTCCTCAAATGCTGCGAACAGGTCCTGGATGCCAACGTGACGTTTGTCTGAAATAAAAGAGGATTACATGAAAACACATCTGTACATCTGAAAAACATTACATATTACCAACTTGAGCAATGGGACTGTTTAACTTCACAGGAAACATGAGATGTGCAGATTTACATATATCCATCTTCCAACCAGACTACTGTATCTTTCATCTAACATGAAATAATCCTTTGGCCTATGTCTGCCACCTCAAGGAAGGAAAACATATATGGATGAACAATCTCTCTGTTACTGTTCCATTTTCTAAATGCCTCTCATAGAAGTTATCTACCATCTTAATTTTGTCATGACAGCTGTTTGAATGACATGATGCTTTTACCATATGTCTCATCATATTACACAACCAAAACATGACGTGATATCAACACAGCCTGACTAGACTTTTGCATGCCTTAGGTCATCTTTCAGATTTCCAGGGTATACGTTGCGATAAATCTCCACCATACTCTAGATGCATCCATGGTGTGGTCTGATAATTTTATTACCTCCCTTGACTGGCGTTTTATCCAATCAGGTGTCTATGCTGAGAAATTGATCATAACAATCACGACTCACTTCTTAAATTGCTTAACTGATTAAACCTGGGAACACAAATGATGCAGAGGTACTCTGAAAGAGGCAAAAGGAGATTTTGTAAACATTTTTTAAAAGTTTCAGACCTGTCAATTTGCCTGCATGATTTCCCCCAAAATCTGATTTGCACTGCAAACAAACGTTCATGGCTGCAACCACTATCTTTGTGACACTTGCTAGCTCAGTTGTAACGTCTACCTAGCTGAATGCTACTACAAGAATGTGGTGTCAGCAAAGGGAGGTAACAAAATCATCAGGCTGAACTGTAGATGCATCCTGGGTATATAGGCAATTTATCGGGATGTATACCCCAGAGATATAGATAATGGCCTTAGGTCTGACACCACTTTCTGAAAGGCATTGTGCAATCATATAGTTAGGCAGAACATATGATAATGCAATTAACTGCTGGGATCTGACCGTGACTCACCTGTATCCCTACATGAAGTGCCACCTGCGTAACCAGACCTCCTGGGATCTGACTGTGACTGACTCCTCTGACTCTCAAGGAGACGTTGCAAGGCCGAGTTCTAAAATATCAAGGTAATTTTTCAGGATACTGTCATAAGAAAACCAACCAAAAATGCAGATGTGGCTTCCTGCAGGGCCTAGAATACAACAGTGTTAATTGTGCAATATATTAATTAAAGCAAAGGTCAAGAAAATTACACGTTTGAGAGTATGAGAAACTTCAACTTTGATTTTCAAGCATAACATATCCATAATCATGATGAAAAATACACTTGACACATAAACCAGCCAAACAATAGCTGATGCCTCCAGTTCCATCACTCTTATTATAAACAGTGAACGAGTATGATGCTTCTTTTAGCAATATTTCAACAATATCAAGGGAGGGGACACCAAGAAAGGGTACATATCGTACCCATGTGGGAAATCAAACCCTGGTCCTAGACAAACAAACACTAAAACCACTAGTGTACCCCACTGTCATGCTCAACAGAGCAATGAATGAGTTCTAGTCACAGCTGAAATGATTCTTCTAAATGGTATTTTAACACAAATATAAGTTCTAAATTATTTTCACAAATATTGAGCACTCTGTGCTTGGACTGCTGTTTAACTGAAGTGAGGGTTCCGACCTAATCCTTCTTTGTCACAATGAAAAACTCTGCTTCTCCCTCTTTATTATTTCTGATTTCAGACCAAAATGTCTGCCCAAAAAGGTAAGATAGCTACAAGTAAAACCAATGCTATATAATCCAGGCTCTGCAGGATGTGTGCTTGTCCAATAAACCTTAAATATACAAACGGTCAATTGGTTTGGGTAGTTTTGTCTTATTTACTGAGCAGTAAATTCACTAGGCCAATACAACTTGAATCAACACCTAATCAATTGTTTTGTGTATTTTGTCCAGTGGTGAATGCATATTTCCTTTTCATGCCATTTATACTAACTTGTAAACTACAATTGAGATTAACAGGCATCAATAGAGGATATTTCTGTGTAACACGGACTGCTGTCTAATTCAACCTTTTTAGTTGAATTAGACAAAGAGCACTGAACATTTAATCAGAAATTTGCTGAATATATATATATATTAAAAGCAAGTGAAAATTCAAAAGCAGCATTTGTTTGTTGTTTACAGTGGGATGATCAAATGCTACAACTACTGGCTTTTTGTGGCAACAGTAATGGATGCAAATTACAGAAGAGTTGGACTACAAATTTATTTGATTGTTTGTTATTTTGTGCTACATTTGGAAATATTCCAGCTAAAATGGAGTTGTCTGTAAATAATTGGACCTGACAGTCCAGTGATGAACATCATGAGCATCAATTTATGCTCTAATTGGCATACAAAGACATGAGTCACTTCACCCAGTGGCTTAGGATATGCATGGGTTGCTAAATTCTCACCTGGATTATCACAGGTTACTGGTGAAGTAATATTTTGATGGCACATAGCTGTTCACATTCATATACATTAGACAAATTCCCCTTGTACACCAAATAACATCAAAGCAAAAGGAAAGTATGAGATTAACCTCATACTAACCAACAAAGTATATACAGGCTAACAGCTATTGAACACATAAAAGCAGAACATAGGCTACCTTCAATCTGCGATGTCACCTACACACAAACCCAGCCAGCCTACCTGTGTGAGATCTGCTGGTATAAGCCCCAGCATATTCTTTACTCTCACATCAGCACCATGGTTGAGGAGGATCTGTACAATGCCTGGATGGTTTCGTTCGGTCGCTAAATGTAGAGGGGTTGATCCTCTCCTGTTCTTAGTCATTACACTGGCTCGATGCTGGAGTGACATTATTCATAAGAGTGAATGAGAGAGAGAGAGAGAGAGAGAGAGAGAGAGAGAGAGAGAGACTTACTTATTCATGCTTTTCTGCTAAGCTTAGTCCTAAACATCATTTGACGGTTTGTTTGTTGTTTTCTAATGCTGCGATCAATCAGCAATAATCTACAAGTCTTTCTAAATAATCAAATCTGGACCAGATTATCCAATGTTTGAGATTGCGAGCACAAAAACATGGACTGTGACCTATACCTGTAGCAGCATATTAACACCAGCAGCAAAGCCTTTAGCACAGCTGATGTGAAGTGGGGTGTCCCCGTGGATGTCCTGAACCTCTACTGAACCTCCCGCATCCAACAACTGCTTAAGAATCTGACAACACAAGGGGAGATAATCCTTTCAAGAAGAAACTACAATGTATAGTAATGTGTATTATTTTTAATTATTATTGCACAGATTCACAGCCAGAGTGATGTGTTCCAGATGCAGCATATTTCTTGAATATTTTTTGTAAATCGAAATGAGGTGAAAGATGATTAAAACTTGCTTTATTAATAAAGCATCTTTAATCATGATTATTTTGAAAATGTTATCACAAGAAATATGTCAGTTCTTTTTACGTGTAACCAATCCTACTTTTGACATTAACTCTACTTTTTGTTTCAGCTGAGTCAGTTTTCACACAGTTTTTAAAATAAACAAATTCCGCAGCACAAAAGTGGCAAATTCTGCACGGATTCTGCACAAAAATGTGTTTTCCACGGACCCTGCATGGCAAGGGAAATTCTGTGATTTTTTCTGCAACCGCGGAATGGAGGAATCCAGGAGGGACTGTTTAGTAAGATTAATTTATGATGCTGCGCTACCTTAGAACCAAGACCACTTTGTAAACTTAATAAACAAGAACATCCATACTGATAACAGAAATGTTTCATCACTACTAGGGCGAATGTTAAAATACATTGTACTACATACTACCTTGGCTCCCACATGTAATGAGTATATATACACAACAGCCCTATTGTCTGGGACATTATTTCTGACACCTTGAAGGTCAAGCTAGACTGTTTTCTTTCACAAATGCATCGAAGGTACAAAAGACTACAGATTTCAAATACAGATTTGCTGTCTGTACCAAAAATGGCACCACTGTCTTGAAGACAAGAACTTGTCAAGGATAACACCCTCTTTCTTGTTTTTCATGGTGAGTTATTTCTTGCCCTTTCATCTGACAAAACTATACAGAAATTGTTATACGTCACAAATTTCAGTCTTCATATTTGTTATTAGTAGCAAATGTTTCTTGTCACCTTCTCGTTCTGTACACAGATTGCCAGGTGCACAGATGTGACGAGCTTCTGGTTGCGTACATTAACCTCTGCCCCGCGCTGAAGGAAGAGGTTGACCAGGTCGGGGTGCTGGTGCAGAACAGCCATGTGCAGAGGGGAGTAGCCATTGCTGGACAGTGTGTTCACAGACAGCTCACTGGAAGATCGAGGGCTAGTCTGGAACCAAAGTATTTTACAAAGGTCAAGTTGAAGAGGAAGACACGTTTTTCTGCCTGGGTGGAAGTAAATAACTGTTATATTTCTTCATATCTTTTTTAACCAATCGGGTACGGTAAGACTTTCTGGAAAAGATTAGAATGTGCTCTAAGGGAGGAGTACATGGGTGGAACTAGATGAGGAGTACGAAGGTGGGTACAATGGTGAGACAAAAGAATGGGCAAAAGGGTGAAACGAAAGGAAGGGTACATGTGTGGACACAAGGTGGGACAAGAGTATAATGGTGGGACAAAAGGGTGGGACAAAAGGGTGGGACACAAGGAAAGGTACAAGGAAGGGTACAAGGGTGGGACACAAGGGTGGGACAGAAGGGTTGGTAAAAAGAATAGTACAAGGACGGAATACAAGGGTAGAACAAAAGGACAGGTCAAGTACATGACAGGATTACAAGGAAAGACAACAAGTGTAAACTGTGTGGATAGGAAAAAGGCAGGAATACAAGTGTGGGATACAAGTGCATGATAAACTTGACATATTCACATCTCCCACTAACAAATCTGTTGGTTACCTTGAAATGGCTCCGACATTTGGGGCACTGACACAGAGGATGGCAGGCTTCATGTGACGGGTCAGCACCATCAAATACATCAGTGTTGTCATCAAAGTCATCAAAGTCATCCATCGGAGTGTCAAAACCGAGGTAGAACTTCACCTGAAATATCATCATAGCATCGGTCTGTCTCACAGTCCTTGAACCATAATATTTTCCCTACAGCCAAGCTCTCCATACAATGCTACAGCCCTAAATGAAGCAAGTCTAGACTTCCTAGATATCTCCTACGAGATATCGCTTTGACAGTAGATTTTGCACAATGCCCTGGCGATGCTATGACATCATGAGCTTGATGATATCACAATGCATATGACATTACTGCACTGCAAATCTAATGCTAGTGCTATGTTTGGAGATGTACATTTTTCATTGCAACCTAATGGAGAAATGATTTTCGATGATAAATAGAATCTCATCCTTGTGTCTATTGATATCAATTATATCAACACTCGTTGATAAAGGTAAAAATATCTTCGCAAAGCTTCGGATATTTGTTACGTCATCAACTCGTGTTTATGTATTTCATACCAGTAGACACTTGGGTGAAAAAGCCACCATACTGCTGCAAAATTGCTGAGTTCAGCCTTAAACAAACACATAAACAAATTTTAAGCAGGATGTTCTGTGATTGCGAAAAAAATGTTTATTCGGTAAATACATAGACACACTGAAAATTCAAAAGAATTTTCCCACTAAACACCTATTTATATGTATCAGAATATCAAATACACAGGATGGCTAAAAAACAGGGCCCACAATGTGCAATGTGGCAACTCCACCTTACCAGTTGTGTATCTCCATCAATGATGGCTCTGAAGAGTTTATCCAGCTTTTTCTTGATTTTTTCATTGAGAGAATCATCAAGGGTGGCGGTCTCAAATTTGAAGGTGCTGTCGGCTGATGCAGAGCTGGCGGAGCTGGTGGTGCTGATGACGCTGTTTATACGCTGCACCCGGGATACCCCCGTGGGGCTAGTGGGAGATGTGGGTGAGAGGACAACAGGCTTCACCGCTGGCATGATTGGCTGTGTGGGTGGAACAATGAAACACTGACTGACACAAAGATTTGGGAGAATGTAAAGTAACAGACATCATTTTTTCTGGTTTCATGTCCTACAACTACTTAGCTGTTTATGTTCCAGAGCATTAACATAAGGGAACAAATGTACAAATAAATCAGAGATGGAAAAAGATATGTTAGCAGTTAGAATGTTAGCATTCAAACATGACTACAAAAAACGAAAATGTCTTGAAAAATTAAGGGCTGGACCACTAAAGAAAGAGACATAAATTAGAATTGAGTGTGTTGAGTTTTACGTTGTTTGTAGCAATATTCCCCAAATATCACAGCTGGGGACACCAGAAATAGGCTTCACTCACTGTACCCATGTATGACATAGGTCTTCAGCATGATAATGAACACTTAAACCACTATGCTACCCACTTGCCACACACAAGTTTGGACATAATGTCTGGGCTAAAATGACAATCACCTTGTATGTACCTGTACCGCATGTATAGCCTGCATTGTGAGGTCACAATATGTACTGACTGTAGAATGTCGCAATACAGTACCTCACAATACCTGTCTCTGAGGTCATGGTATGATACACATCGTAATACTGCTTTTCCAACATTTAGCGCATAACAACCCGTCACTACCCATGTTTAAAGTTGATACCATAGCTCACCTGATAACAGTTAATCTAAGACAAATCTTGTATTGCTAGTTATTAGTAACAACTGGCCAAGTACCCTTCGACCACACTCACCAAGTTAAGCCATATCAGTTGTTCTTTATAAGAAACAATATGAAAAGCTGTGATATAATCTGTCCTGTTTTGCGAGACAAAACAAGTGTGCAACATCAACATAGTAATTGATATATGTCAATATATATCTGAATGGATAATAAAACAAATGACTCATCTATCCTAATTTGCAAGGCTTGCAGGTGATGCACCAGTGCATCGGTTAATCATGACTTGCCTGATCATCTGTACTGGATGCATTTGTATTGTATGTATTTGGATCTGTTGTTTGCATTTCTGTTTAAGTTCCACCCAAATAATGGATCTACATTTTTAATAAACCATATAGAAGAAGAACGCACAAATAATCTTGGAATATACCAACAACAATCTTCTCATTACAGGAACTGGGCGAAATAGTTTGTTGTCTGGATTTAGTAACATAACAACCGTTTTCTGAACACTATACCATAGGTATTTTCATCAACCTAGAACACCATACAATTTTTAAGATCATACCATCATCATAGCTTCACATCTACACCAGGGGCCCATTTCACAAAACTGTCGTAGCCTAAGATCTCGTAACTTTTCTCGTAGCATTTGTACCTGGGCAGACTGGGCCATAGGAGGTGCAAAATGCTACGAGAAAACTTATGAGATATTAGGCTTACGAGAGTTTTGTGAAAGGGGGCCCAGGTCAGTAATGAAGCAGTGTATGCACATGATACTCACTTCAGTATTGGTCGGAACGATCATGATGCCACGCCCACTCAGCGTCAGCAGCCGCTGGACGTTAACATTCTGCGTCAGGCTGATGGGTGTCTGCTTCTTCCGGTTCCGAATATTGGGGTCTGCATTGTTCTCCAGCAATACCTTCACGATGGTCTCTGCAATAGACAAACAGCAACATTTAGAAAACTGGAGAAATGAAATAAGTGAATGAATGTTGTTTTATGAATGTCAGCAACATTCCAATTTGATGGCAGCATGATGCCAAGACTGAGAAGACTAAAACTGAGCCTGGATCCAGCAAATGTAAGATATGTAAGAAATGTAAGATATCTGTTCAGTCAGATACAAGATCATTCCATCTGCCATAATCAACAAACAGCCCTATGCTTTAACCCTGCACTCGGTTGAGTAGTATAGTGGTTAAAGTGTTCACTCATCACACTGTAGACCTGGGTTTGATTCCCAACATGGGTACAACATGCAAAGCCCATTTCTGGCATCCCCCTGTGTGATATTGCTAGAATATTGCCAAAGGTGATGTAAAATTAAACTTTTCAACTGTACCTCAGGGAACTCATTAGGACACTCAGGGCTGCTGGAATCTAACCCTGGAACCTATTTACAGTAATCTATGCTTGTCATAAACTGCATATACAGGACTGGGAAGCCAGGCTTGCTGATGTGTAGACACATGCCATCATATACAAACTGTGTATATCTATGATCATGCTGTTGCTCAATGGACTACATGGTCCAGAAGCAATTATTTACAGACAGCTGCCATATATAGCGGGAATATTACTGACTGTGGCATAAAACTAAACTCACTCACTCACTCACTAGAATACAGTCCCATACAGACACCCTTCCCATCATTCAGACACTTATGAAACCGAAGTGTGTAAGTGAAACGAGCAATGTCTAATCCTACTAAGGTACAATGACACACAGACCCTCAAGCCTGGAACATATAGTGTCAGTATACATACCATATCCCCACTTGGAGGCGAGGTGGAGTGGTGTGTTTCCGATGTCATTCAAGGCATTGATGCTGATTCTTCTGGCATTATTGTCAAAGAATATGAGGGCCTTCACACACTGAAGAAGAAACACAAACAACTGCCCATTTTGAAGGTCTGGTTGCCATATTATTTTCATGTCAATGAATCAAAGTGTCCTTGATTATCATGCTCAGCTCCCAAGGGAGTATACAACTCACATTACATCCACATAATCCTCTCATCCTACAAGGTAAACTCAAAAGAGTTTATTGTATTTAATCCCTTAAGCCCACACACAAACATACAATTTTAAATAATATACGATATACAGATAATATACAATACAAACAGTGGAGAGAACAAAATGACAGGCAATTGCAAAAGTTTGTTTCAGTGTTTTAAATTGTCTAACAGCCCATTTCTTTATCTCAATATATATTTAAGTCATTATATATATTTTATAAATAGTGACAGATTAAGAACATTATCATATTGAGAAGACATCAAGAAGGATGCATTCCAGATATTAAAATGTCAAAAAATTGCTAAATTTAGTATTATTTTGTAGAAAATGTCTCCTGAATCTAATTATGTAATAAAATCTGAGAGTCACCAAATTATTTGTTTGACAAGTGGTGACCTCTTTGTGGCACCGTCTGTGATAAGTAATATGACTATGTCATTAAAACTTCTCTTAAAAGTGAACTGTTTACTTTTATTATTCAATATGCGTATTTTCATACAAATATTTCAGTACTGATATGAAGTCAATTTTCAGGATTTTATGTAGTACTTGAAACATTCATTCACTCCTAAGAAAAACATGAATTATGAAAAAATATTGATTCATCCATAGAAAAATGATATTCATATAGATTTTTCTATAAAAGGAATTTTTAAACAGTCAATTAAAACTAGATTAATATTCAAAAATACAAAAAATATGTTACCCGAGGGTATCAACATTATATTATTAAACAACATACCAAAACAAAATTTTGTAAGGGGAGATAACTCTTGCCCAAGTTTACCTCAGGATAAATGCTTATGTGGCCAAAATATCATGAATATCAATAAGAGTAGAAGCCAGGCTAAGGGAGATAACTGCATCAAATAAACATCTGCCCATATGGCATGCATGCTAACCGTGGTATCCAACTTCGTTAAAAGTCACATGCAACAAAAACATCAAACATAATTAAAACCCAATCATCACTTGTTCATGATATATAAAATGCATTGGTGATTGTGAAAAAAAACCCAAATAAACAGAATTATGAGCGTATAATCACAAATCAAAAGTGCAGTATTTTGTACCTGGGTTTATCCCCCTCGATACGAAGCAGCCGCGATACAGAACCCAGTCAGTGACGATGGGTGTGCAGTTAAGTGTAACAGGGTTTTTTCAATGGCCACTGGTTCATTTGCCTATATGCTTAGCTGGCTCTTTGTTTATGGTAATTGAAACTGTGCAGTTCATATTGTCATCAGCTGACAGGCAGGCAGACATATAGGTGTCAATAAACCAGACATTGAGTTTTCTCAGTGAGAGTCTGCTTATGACAATCAACATGCCTTTTTTGTATGTAAAGAGTAAATCTTTTACTTGTTTATGTACACAACCAAGAATAGACAACTGCTCATGACCTCATACTCCGTGCAGGCATACTGTTTTCAGCTGTTATGAGCGCAGTGCAGCATAGCTGCTGAAACCAATTTTTCCCCCAGCACTGGGGAATAACCAGTGAATCGTTTGAACTCCGATTTCGCAGGCTTTTTTTCATTGCATTTTTTTTCAACTTTATAGGTTGAATTGACATTTTTTATCATTTGTTTCGGTTAGTGCATGCCAAAAGGTATCACAATCTGCAAAGTTGTGTTTTACGTTGCATGTGACCATTAAGAATGTATAAGCTACAGCAGGTGGTTTGACAAAAACGGGTGTGGTACATTTTCGATTCTGAGAATAGAGTAGGATGAGCAAACTAGCACAAAGTGGATGTCATTCTCAACTGATGACTTATATAACAGACAAATTTTCCTGTTCTTTTCCATGAACATTTTCCTATCTTCGTTTATCATTAAATCTAACAAACCAAGACTAAATTTGCTAAAAATTTTATTGAAAATATTTCAGGCTGACGTAAACTTCTAAATGCCCTATACCTTGAAGGGTAGAATGCCAATCCTGATAGAACATAGCAATAGCTAGTTTTTCAAAATTCTATGAAAAGAGCATACTACATATATCACAGCCACACTATCCTCTCATCCTAACAGGCATCAATTGTAACTGCAAGAGAGCCCTTCCATTCAACTCCTACTCACATCGTCATGTCCATTTGCTGCACACAGATGTAGAGGTGTGTTGCCGTCACTGTCCACAGCTGTAATACTGGCATGGAAGTGGAGCAGTAACAGCTGAAAAGAAACACATGATCAGTTACAACAAGAACTTCAAACCTGTCTGCTTGAACAAATGGAACAATATTCCAGGTATATGACAGTAGTCTGTTAATAATCGTGTCTGGGGCAGACAATCCTGTGATTGACATAATGAGCACTGATCTATGCAGTTGGGATATGATGATATGTATTAGTTTATGATCCTGACCACCAGATCCTGTTAAGTGCCTCTTATGACAAGCATGGGTTACTGGAGATCAATTTTAACTTGGATCTTTACCAGAAGTACTGTATTCAAGAAATGGCACCCTCATAAACACAGATCCTAATGCAATATAGTTATACCAGGGCTAAACAACTGTCATTTAGTTTGTTGTTACATCCCACATGTAACAACATCCCATTTATAAGAGAGTGGTCTGTTGAAAATTGAAGTCTGGATTAGACAATCCAGTTATGCATAATAAAAGCTCTTTTTCATCCAGACGTACAAACATGCTATCATTCATTTTTGCCAAAATATGGAAGCCCTTCTGACAGGCCAGATGTAGTGATGTGAGACCAAGGTACCCAATCCCCACTCACAAACCACAATACTGTATGGCTGACCCCTCTTACCATGGTACTCTGGAAGCCCTTCTGATAGGCCACATGTAGTGATGTGAGACCAAGGTACCCAATCTCCACCCCACAAACCACAATACAGTATGGCTGACCCCACTTACCATGGTACTCTGGAAGCCCTTCTGACAGGCCAGATGTAGCGGCGTGAGACCGAGGTAGTCAGTAGCATCTACGACCGCTCCGTGCTTCACCAGCACATCAATCAGCTGGGCTTGGCCACAGGAAGCTGCTATGTGTAATGCTGGAAAAATGAGTTAGACTGATCACACAAAACTTGTTTTGTCATCTGAATTGTAAATAAATCTTCATACCTAGTTAGTGACGAAGATCTGAGTTTATCCCTGACATGCAGTAAGTGAGTATGTACCTGTGCCCATGGTCTGACACTGTGTCTGTGTCCCAAGATCTAAGCATGTTAATTATGATCTGAGCACGTTCCTGTTATGGGAGTGTACCTGTAGTACATAACAAGAGCATAAACCTGTGCTCCATGATCTGACAGTGTACCAGTGCTACATGAACAGCACATACCTTTACACAATGACCTGACAGAAAGTCTACTATACCTGAATACAGTGAGACCTTGGATACCCGGACCCCAGATATCAGGAAACCTTGCCTTCCGGTCAATTTTCAGTGAGTGAGTGAGTGAGTTTAGTTTTACGCCGCACTCAGCAATATTCCAGCTATATGGCGGCGGTCTGTAAATAATCGAGTCTGGACCAGACAATCCAGTGATCGACAACATGAGCATCGATCTGCGCAATTGGGAACCGATGACATGCGTCAACCAAGTCAGCAAGCCTGACCACCCGATCCCGTTAGTCGCCTCTTACGACAAGCTGAGTCGCCTTTTATGGCAAGCATGGGTTGCTGAAGGCCTATTCTACCCCGGGACCTTCACGGGTCCAATTTTCAGAAATAAACAATCTTTTTATACGGTATAAAAGTGACTGTCTATAACGGATATTCAGGTTTCTGTTTTTGGACAGTATATTTTACAAACCAACC
This sequence comes from Haliotis asinina, assembly GCF_037392515.1. Classification (NCBI taxonomy): domain Eukaryota; kingdom Metazoa; phylum Mollusca; class Gastropoda; order Lepetellida; family Haliotidae; genus Haliotis; species Haliotis asinina. The sequence continues at coordinate 31,316,309 of NC_090291.1, forward strand.
TACTAAACCAACACAAAACTGACTCACATATCCAGACACAGCTTTGATCTACTGCTGACTGTGTGAGGTGAGGCGTGGGAGTCCCACATGTTTTGACAGGAGACACTGTCTGCTCATTCGGATTAATGACCGGTTCACAAGGTATTTGTAGTGATTATTAGGCATAGCTGACACTGAGTTAACATTCAGATTAATGACCGCTTCACAAGGTATTCGTAGTGATTACTTGGTGCCAACAATGGCTAGTCAACCTAGCACTATGCATTTCAAAGAAGAATTACAAAGGAGAGGTGGTTATAAACATTTTGGGTTTTCCTTGAAGTGGATGAAAAGCTAAAATCCAGATATCCGGATATTCTGGACGATTTACATAAAAACAAATGTGTCCAGATATCTGAGGTCTCACTGTAGTTACACTAGTGATACATTAAATACACATTGAATACCTGTGTATCCTCGGGTATCCCTGGTATAGGCAGTAACAAGGTTTGAGTTGGATCGTATGTGAGCATGAATCTTCTCACATTTGTCACAGGTACACAATGGATGGCACAGTTTGCTTATCAGCTCATCTGATGCCTTCTTTGGTTGCTCCAGCATCTCCTGCACCGCAGGCTCATCACCATTCTGTACTTGCTGCAACAAATCAGTGGAAAAATGATACAGCTTGGTCAGGACATATTCTACTCCAAATTACACACATAGAAAGTTTAAGAGAGATTTTGTCCAGCCTTTAGTAACGTGTGTTGCACTGAGGTCAATCCATCAGCTGGTGTCAAAATGGCGGCAAAGAAATGTTCTGCCACAACAACTCAATTCAATGCGTATTGTTTTCTTTGATTTAGTGACAACATTTGGCTAGATGTGTAAATATTGTCAGATTTATTTGTTGTTGAACACTGCACTCAGCAATTTTACAACTATATGATGTCAATCTGCAAATAATCAGGGCTGGACCTGACAATACAGTGATTGACAATATCAGCATCAATCTATGCACGAGATACAATGACATGTGTCAACCAAGTTAATGAAACAGATAATCTGATCCTATCAGTCGCCCTTTAGGGCAAGCATGGGTTGCTGAAGACCAATCTAACCCAGATCTTTACAGGTAGTGTTTGTCAGAAGGTCTTCACTTTTGTTTCCAAGAATGCTCAAATGAAGCAATGTTTGCAAAAGACACTCAAACAACCAGTGAATCCACCAGTGAATAACTGTAGTTGCACTGTCTTGTAATAACAAAAATGAACAAGTCATTACTGACAAAACTTACTATAACACAAATTCAAATGTGTTCATGATGAGGCTTGGATGAGGAAGTGACTAGAAAGACCTATGCTGTGCACGTGTTCGCAAGAGGACATTATAACATGTTACTGATTGAAGTTCATGAGCAGAATATTTGAGTGAGCGAGTAAGTGAGAACTTTTTTAGGCTACCTTTGGCAATATTCCAACAAATTCACAGCTGGGGCAATAGAAACAGGCTTCAAACATTGTATCCATGTTGGGAATCAAACCCAGGTCTTCAGAATGATGAGCGAAGGCTTTAACCACTATACCACTGACAGGCAACGGGGTAGCCTAGTGGGTTAAGCATTCTCTCATAATGCTGAAGATCCGGGTGTAATTCCTCACATGGGTACGATGTCTGAAGCCCATTTCTGGTGGTCCCTGCTGTAATATTGCTCTAATATTGCTAAAGCAGCATAAAACTAAACTCACTCACTATGCTGTTAAATGCAGCCAAGATGTGTCTGATGTGGAGATGCAATACACTATAATAGACCGGTGAACACGTGCCAGGATCTCACCTTAAAGAATTCTTCAACAATGGGCAGGTTGGGGCCACTAGACTGTCGCTGTAGGCCATCGTCTATCACACCATTCACTCCTTGCCAGTTGTGGTCCTGTTGGAAACACATTTTACTTACATGACCAACTATTTAAAATATCGTTATGGTTACAGGTAAAACTCAAATTGATGAATTCAACACTTTAGGCCAGATCAATTTTGTTTGTTGTTTTACAGATTTTGTCCTCAGAAAACCCAAGGGCAGAAGGGAAAAAATATAAAAGTAAAATAACCAATAAAAGTAATATTCCATCTGACAATTTATGAGGTATATTTGGGGCGAATAACAATCAAAAATAAGATTTTCTTGTCAGTTGACATATTTGGCAAATGCAAACATTAGGATTTTATTTTTTGAGCAGGGAAAATTCACTTCTATTTTTTCCTAATTCTTGAAAATATACTTTCATGCTCAAACTATCAAGGATGTAGCTACCATGGAGACTCACAATCACTATGAAAAGAAACAGGTAGGAGGGGCCATCTCAAAAGCAAAACAAGGACAGGTGATGCAGACAATGGTTGGGGTCAGGCTCAGGGATAGAGATATCAGCTAAGATATGATAATCCCTTGGGAGAATAAAACAGTGGAAATTCATGGCATGTCATAACAATTTACGAACAATATCTAGTCCTGTTGATGTTCAAGTGGTCATGCTACCTATATACGATGCTTTTCTATGGGTATCAGGTATTATACTTTTTGACACATCTCAACATAAACTCTATGAAAGAAAGACATGTAAGATGTTAATCAACAGAATACACAAGAGATATTCACCACACATGCAACAACAACTGTAATCCATTCATTGTTTCATGCATTATTACAGCCCTAGTTATCAAGAGTGTCAACATGAACAGTCTATGGTGATAACGAGGATACCATTTCTTATCCAGAGGGCATGAGCTACTTAAATAAGACTTACTAGTATCTTGTACCCAACAATTTGTTTGTACCTGGATGGCATGGCAATTAAAATTTCTGTTATCTTCATCATGTGCCTCTTTGTCAAGCAATATGTGTGTACCAGCTAGGAGACCACTGTTACTTTGTTGTCCACAAAGCATTAAGTGGGTACCAGGTAGAGAGACTGTTACCTTGATCATGTCCCTGCTGAAAACCTCTTCCTTCACCTTCCCACTTTTGATGTGCTCCAGGGCTGCTTCAATTGAAGCCAGGTAGAACCTATGAATACACAAATACCATCTAGAATGTAACATTTTCTGAGACAGAATAATCCCAAATATAACATGTTTAATTGCACCTGTTGTTAATATCATCTCTAGTCATGACTTGGCTGACTACATAACATCATATTCCAATTACAAAGATCGATGCTCATGCTGCTGATCCGTCGATTGTCGGGTCCAAACTGAGATATTGCTGGGAGCGCCATATAACTAATCTCGGTCAATCACTCATAAACACCCGATTTTCTTTAGTTGTCATACACTAAAACGTGCACTGTCATAAGTCGCCAGTTAGATTCGATCATCAACATCCAGTGCTTCTATTGAGAAGTGACTAATGGGATGGTTAGGCTCAATGAGTTGGTTGATGAATTTGATTACACAGATTACACAGGCCAATGCATCTAATGTAACCCACTGGATAGTCTAATAAGATTCCACACTTCCATCTTGTAGAAGGTAAACAGCAGAGTGTGTTTTACGTAATAAACAGACAATAAACAACCAAGGTCAGCCTCTGACTTACCCAAATTCTGCATCTTCTGAGCACTTTGCAAAATGGAAGTGTGTCATAAAGGCAAGGTTTGCTGTCCTGAAAACATCAAGGTAATCTTTGTGAAAAGTATGAGAAACCATTTTTCAAATTGTAAAAGCAACAATATTATTAACCCTTCACTGACTGGAATTTGTCATGATTTTTCAAAATTCAAAAACAGAACAGTGCACAAGTTCATAAAAACAAGAAATATTTGAAGGATCTCATCTGAGTTATCTTTGAGTTATGTTTTGGGAACATCATTTATTCACAAATCAGAAAACAATCAGAAGTATACATTCATTGATACATCAATATCCTCATAAACTGAGATCAAGAAACATTAAACAGTGTTTGAGTTATGCACTGAAAATCAAACAATACATGGAAGACTGACAGACAGGTTCAAATATTCTCTTCTGATAATAGCTATAGAAGGCACTTTGGCATAGGAACTTGGACAAATTTCTCTCTAAATAATGATTTCACTGTGAATAGAAATCAATGTACCTTGACCATTGTCATAATGGCCACCAACAGAGAGTCATTAGCAGACCACCTGGAAACAATAACAGTTAGACACAGGCTGGCTGGCCATTAAAGCATGGTAATGTGGATGAGCTGTCGGATACTACAGGCTGATCAGACATCTGTTGCAAAGGGTACAGTCTGATCAGGATTTGATACATCCAGATAAACAGAGAATGTTAGCTTTTGACCCCCGAACAATGGCCCCTTTAGGCAGGTTGGCAGACAATCGCCACTGTGATGCTGCTGGGATGCTGCTGCACTATCATGTAATTGCATATTTCCATGCCAAATAAAGTATTGTGGAACCACTGATAGGCTTTTGGACTTGTGGAGACCTATCCAACCATACCAGCCAGGTACAACCTATAAGGCTGAACTGGCCACAGCTATGGTTGGGGAAGCATTTACTAGAAGGAATGCCATAGGATGTTGATACGATGAGGCTTACCAGTTCGGTATTTCTGACTTCACAATGAGGTATATCAAAATTGGAAGAAAGTCATCTGTTGTCATCAAGTCATCAGCAGCTGGAAAAGACAGAAAACAGCATTACAGAAAGAAATGTTTTACCTTTATGAATTCTCGAAACAAAACAAAATCAAAGACTGTCTGATCTCATCTAACTGAAGCTTGAGGTAATATGCATAGTCCTATGGTAAGGTAAGTTAAAAATATCAATTTGCAAATGTGAAACGTTCTCTTCTGCATTAAAAGATACCAGCCCTTTAAATCCCGTTTACCAGTAACCAGAGGGGCCTGATCTTCCTAACACTAACCTGTGAGTCACGGTCTTGCTAACGCTGACCTGTGAGTCCTGATCTCAAAAACATTAACCTGTGAGTGCCAATCTCGCTAACACTGACCTGTGGGTCCTGATCTCACCAACACTGACCCGTGGGTCCTGATCTTGTTAATACTGACCAGAGAGTCATGGCCTCGCTAACACTAACCTGTGGGTCCCTATCTTGCCAAAACTTACCTGAGAGTCCTAATCTTGCTAACACTGGTCTGTGACTCACGATCTCACTAACACTGACCTGTGTGTCCCGGTCTTGCTGACATTGACCTGTGAGTCCCGGTCTTGCTAACACTGACCTGTGAGTCCCGGTCTCACAAACACTTACCTATGAGTCACGGTCTCGCTAACACTAACCTGTGGGTCCCTATCTTGCCAAAACTTACCTGAGAGTCCTAATCTTGCTAACACTGGTCTGTGACTCACGATCTCACTAACACTGACCTGTGTGTCCCGGTCTTGCTGACATTGACCTGTGAGTCCCGGTCTTGCTAACACTGACCTGTGAGTCCCGGTCTCACAAACACTTACCTATGAGTCACGGTCTCGCTAACACTAACTGTGAGTCCCAATCATCTAACACTGACCTCTGAGTCCTGATCTCCCTAACACTGACCTCTGAGTCCCAATCTCTGTAATACTGACCTGTGGGGCCTAATCTTGCTAACACTCACCTGTGGGTCCTGATCCCTTCCTCGGCTTGGTGAGAGCAGCCACCATTCTTTTCACACAAAATAGTCGACCAACAGGAGTTGTGAAGTTGTTCAGCCTCGACAGTTCAACCTTTGCCAAGGACACATTCTTGCTGAAATAACCATATAAGAAATATTTTGAGTTCAAAGGATGTCCTGTCAAATTGCAACAAAATCCTGATTGACAAAATTCACTCATAAACCTTCTGCCACCAGGTTCACTTAGATGTATGAACCTTTGTTAAAGTTTTGGGAGTGAAGGATAAAATAGTTCAGATGAAAGGGAAGGTACTTTTACCTTATGACTTATCATCATTTCCCCAGAGAAGGCAAACAGTTTACTTATGAATAACAAATATTTTTCAGTCTGTCCTTCACATTCAAAGAAATTAAACATTTGTACACCAATATTAAAATATGGTGATCACGATCACCTCTGTAGTTCAAAGCAGGGTATCTGAGAAGAAGTTGAACAGTGACTCAGCCTGGATGCTGTTTTGTCTGAGAGAATTATTTGCAAGGTAACTGACCTCATATGTCCAACCCACCTGAAAATCTTCTTGATGCCCAGATCCTGCAAGGTCAGATCAGTCAGGTTCCGAGTCATTTTATTCATGTCTGCATCCTCAGAACCCACACATGCAGTCACAACACGGAACAGTTTCCTGAACACAGCATGCATGTAGTATGTCTGAAATAGGACACAAACATCATCATCATCATCATCATCATCATCATCATCATCATTATGAGTACATCCTGATCATCAGTTTCAATAAATCATCATCATGAATACATCATCATTACCATCAAGATATCATCACCACCATCAATACATCATCACTATCAGATCATCATCACTATCAATACATCAATATCGCCTTTAATACAGCATCATCATCATCATCTATGCATCATCAGCCCTATCATTACACCATGATCATCATCATTAATGCATCATCACAATCAATACATAAACATCACTATCAGTACACCATCATCATCATTACCATCTATACATCACCTTCATCACTATCAGTGCGCCATGCTCATCATCAATAATACATCATCGTCATCACTATCAACACATCATCACCATCAATACATCATAATCATCATTACCATGAAGACAGAATCATCATTGCCATCAATACAAAATCATCTTCACAATCAATACATCATCACTAACAATACCTCACCATCAATACATCATCACTATCAGTACATCATCATCAATACATCATCACTATCAGTACATAATCAACACATCATCATTATCAATACATCATCACTATCCATTCATCATCATCATTATCAATACATCACCACAATCTGTACACCATCATCATCATCATTACCACCATCAATCCATCATCACTAACAATACATCATTGCTATCAGTATTCCATCATCATCACTATGAATACATCATCACCACCTCTACATCATCATCACTATGAATACATCATCACCATCAATACACCATCATCACCATCAATACGTTATCATCACTATCAATAAATCATGAGCATCAATACATTATCACCATCAGTATATCAACATCATCACTATCAATACATCAACATCATCACTATCAATACATCAACATCATCACTATCAGTAAACCATTACCATTAGTATTATTATGTTTTAGCAAATCAAAACTGTACAAGATGTCTAGGTTATTGATAGTACCCAGCAACATGTTCGTATGTCAACACACAGCCTAGGAACTCACAGACTCCATTCAATCATTTGTTAATAGAATATATTGCTGGGTATCCATACTAAACTTGAAATCAAAGAACACTCCATGCATACAAATGACAGTGCATACTATGTTGAAGCATTTGCATGACATCAACTTTCAATACCAATGTCAAATGTTCTGTAATGCTGCAGTGAATACACCACACACTTAAGGTCAACAAACTACTTCAAAACGACAACTTATTTAAGCTACTCACCTCAACAGCAATTTTTATGTTTTCCATGTAATGAGTGCTATGGCGAGCTGTTCTTTTCTGTAAAAGATATTGAATTATGACTGAATCATGACTATACAAAAAATCTGTTAAATGCCTGAACGACAGTACATAAAGTAAGATTTGCAAGTCACATATGGCCAAATGAAGTTTGTTTTTAAATAGGATAAGATATAATGCACAACATGATCAGTGCCAAACAACATGTCCCTTTATTTTCCTAAAACTTTGTCATGATAAATATTCATCTCACCAGGACTGCATCCTTCAGCACATACTGCATGACCTTGGTGAACTGAGCATTTGCAGCATCCTGAAGAAAATACCAAAACAAAAGTGTTGATTCAGAGCCAAATTTAAGTCTGTATGCCTGCCAAACCTATACTGCATCAAAACTACAAGTAACTCGGCCTGTCAAATTAATAAGGGGTGGAAGGTGGTCTAGTAGTTAAAGCATTTGCTTGTCACACACCAAAGTCCTCATCCTCGAAATCTCTAGGGTATACGTTCCAAAATATCTCCATTATAAACTGGACGCATCTACGGCTTGGCCCGAACAATTTAGTACCTCCCTTGGCTGGCTCTTTATCCTATCAGGTGTCTACGCTGGGAAGATGAGCATACCCATCACAAATCACTTTCATTTTTTAAATTATCTAACTGATTAAACTTAGCAACACAACCTATGTAGAATTACTCTGAAAGAGGAAGAAAGAGTTCTTGCAAGTTTCGGACCTGTCAATTTGTCTGTATGATTCCCCCAAATCAGAGTCGCACTGAGAACAAATCATCTCTGTTGCGACCCATATCTTTGCTGACACTGGCAAACTTGGTTGTATTGGTGGCTTAGATGATTTGCTACTGTGAGACTATGGAGCCAGCAAAGGGAGGTAATAAAATTATAAGGCAGAGCTGTAGATGCATCCAGGGTATAGTGGAGATTTATCAGAACATACACCCGGGAGATATCAAGGATACAAATTCCTGGGTCAATTCACTACATCAGTAAATGATGTGAAGCCCATCTCTGATATTCCCAGACTGGAATGTTTATAATCCATATTTACACTTTCCTAAAATTATAAGAACAACTGAATATTTTTTTAAAAAAATACTTAAATGGTTTTGTTGACAAAAGTTACTGCCACTGACCATGATACTGCGAAGTCCTTGACCTTCAAGTTGGTCAAATGCCATGGAGAAAGTGTTGAGCATCTTGTCAATGTTGTCTCTCGCCTTCCATCCTCCTGCAGGCAAAAATGGCAGGATTGTTTGAAAGTTTTGTTTACCACTGCATTCAGCTGCATTTGAACTTAATAATCAGGGTCTATATTCTCGAAACATTACAAGCCCTAAGAAATCATAACTGTGTTACAAATGGACTTAAAAAGTTTGTAAGGAATGAATGTTTTGAGAATAGCTAGCCAGGTCCTGATAACACAAACTAAATATATATGGGTCAGTAACTTACAACAAGCAATGAGGGATAGATACCTCTACATGGACAGATAATGGTTCTGTCTTGTTTTGTTGTTGAATTCCACAGTAAGAATTATTCAAGCTATATGACAGCAGTCTGTAAATAATCTAGTCTGGACCAAACAGTCCACTGATCAAGAGCATGAGCATCGATCTACACAAATGGGATACAATGACATGTGTCAACCAAGTCAGCAAATCTGACGATCTGATCACGCAGGTTGCCTCATGATAAAATGGGTAACTGAAGATCAGTTCTAACCCGGATCTTCACAGGTCTGCAAGTTATAACTATGGGGAAAGAAGTGCTCGGTTAGTGGTTGCCTTATATTGAGAGAGGACACTTCATCCGGGTAGGACAGTAAGGCTCAAACGGAAGAGAGGCCATCCAGACTACAACTGCACGCTGTTCAGAGAAAATCTGGGGTTCAAATGCACTAATAGTGCATCTTCAGTAGAACTGAAGACTTCAACACCTGAATATTTCGAGTAAAACATAAACTAAAAATTTAAAAAATGAACAGCTTGTAACTATGATACTTTCAGCATGTGCTAAGATCTATGTCTACAGAATAATGATCTCTAAGAGAACTAAGATCTGAACTCATTGACATTGAGATCAAGTATGTCAAAAGATCGCAAGAGAATGAAGAGAACTTGAACCCAATGATTAAAAACAACTGTCAAAGTTCACAACAATCCAATAGTAATTCTTGACTAACGTACCCGTATGGTTCCATAGTAGGTCAATGCACTGCTCATACGACGTGGGTCTTTTGATGGTACTGCCCTCATCAGGAACAGTTGCATCTACAAGAGGCAAATTGAGATATCTGTACAAAGATCTTTATCAAAAACACACCAGATATTTTAAATTAAAATTGGTTACAATATCTTAAAAGAGACAGAGAGCAGTGTGGAGAACTAGCAATCGAGCAAGGACTTGGTGTAAAAGCTGTAGCACTAAACCGTCCTTCGCATGACGAACTAAACTTTGACTAAACATCTTGTTGCAATTTTAAAAGTTATCAAACTCGCTCTTTAACACATCAAACACACGTGTCAAACTTGTGGCGAGTTGTTGGAATGTTTCCCCTCTCAAACTTGAGTTTGACAATATGTGTTGTTTAACTTTAGTCTACCCAACCACCCAAGTTGATGTTATAAACAAGGATCCATATCCACAATTTGTGATAACATGTCAGCAACACAGTCATCAAAATGTGTCGTTGGGGTCTTCTAGTTTCATCAAACATAGCTGCATCAGTTGTGCAGCTTCATAGTTGTGTGGTGAGGGGTCCTGTGCATAGAGTTCAGGTCACAAATTAGGTGAATTTATGCAATGAAGAGCTCAGAAAGTCCTCCGATGGATGACAGTGTTTGACAGCTTGACTCCTGAGAGTTTCTAGGACTTCAGTCCTGTGCCGCAATGAAACACATGGGATACATGTGGTCTGAGCTTATGCAAGTGAGTTTGTTCAAAACTGCCTCTGTCCACCCAGCAGTGAATGGGTACCCAGTGGAATAACTATAACCATCTGGCACCTCAGAGACAGCTTGGATTTTCCAGTGTAATAATCATGATAATAATCAACAAAAGTTGTGGCACTTTGAGCAAGCACTAGTGATGAGTATGGTGCTCTTCAAACGCACTGTGCTATTACCAACATTATGTACATTCTTGTTATAAAAAAGGCAATTTGACAAGACAATATACATCACTGAGTTAGATACCTGTTTTTGAGTTGAGGTATCTGTCAAGACACACCACCCTGTAGCTTTCATCATTGTCCGTGTGAAATGTCTCCTCAAACAGAATCTTCACCTGAAGATAAAAGCAAACCTTTTTGTGATGACCCTGAGAGTGAGGCACGTAACTGCCTGCATACAAAGTCAGTCGTCTTACCCACTCAGCCACCACGACTTCCACAAAACAACCAGTAGTCGATACCCATGTCCGACAGCTAAGAGTGAGTGAGTTAGTTTTACACTGCTTTTTTCAAGATCACACATTGTACCCATGTGGGGAAACAAGCACAGGTCTACAGCAAACTGACACTTTAACCACTAGGCTATCCAACAACAGCTGTGAATACACAATACCATTTAGAAAGTAGTCTATAGGCATACCCTATGTCTTAGCAATTTACAATAAAAGGAATGGTGTGGTCGGACTAGATGATACTGGCCACTGCATCCTAAAAAACTCATGTGAAATAGTAGATTGCATCATATAAAAACTGCTACAATGCATCTGAAACATTACTGAGTCATCAAATACCAAACAATTTTCTATACCTCCTGTGAAACTTCATATCCCTGCTTTGTGACAATCTTGCCTTTCACAATCTCACAGTCCTGTAATGAAAGAAGCAGAGAATAACAGAACATGCTTTCACAATCTCTCAGTCCTTTAATGAAGTGTTAAAGTAGCGCTGCAAAGAGTCATGTCACAGATGACATCCACAACTTGTAAGCTTAGTGAAGTGGCATTTTCCTAAACTGGCATACACACTAAATGAATCAAATTTTCTGTGACCTTGACCTTTTATGCAGGTCACTCACAAATGTATCAAATTACAGCCCAGACCAAATGATTACATATAATTAGTTTCTCTTACACAAAAGATGTTTCTTGACTTATTGGTTAAACAATAACTAGGTTATAACATAAGACATCTTGGACTCTAGACACCTCAAGATGATCATTTTAGAAATTCCAAGATCTATTGGAGACAAAAAGGAAATACACTCGATAACACCACCAAACTTTAAAACACATTATGAAACCATTTGTTTCTGAAAAAGTATTACCAATGATCTAATCAATCAAAAATTAATTCAGTTCGCTGTTCGGCAACAAAGACACTAATACAAAAAGTTAAATACAAATAAATAGCAACAAATACAAATATATATTTGTGAATATCTTATACCTGACATAAAAAAAGCATAAATGACAAACATTTCATGCAAATGATTACGTTCAAAACTTTCAAAACTCATATTTTCCATATAATAAAAAAAAAAACATATTGTGAAAAACACTGCTTGCAGCAAAATTGTAAGTTGTAACAGGGCTGGTTACCACCTTTGAGGACAAGGACTGGTACAGCTGGTGGGCATCTTCAGCCTCCTCGGCCCCGCCCCGAGGGACTAGAACGTGGTCCTCCACATCAGAAGGGCTCACTGGCTGCTTTGGCACACTCTTGAACTGGGGGATGCAAACCTGGAACACAAATGGATACACAGGGATTCTGAACAAATAGGACTTTTTAGACAGGGCACTGTTATGTGAGTGAGCGTAGTTTTACGCGATTTGTAGTAACATTCCAGATATATTACAGCAAGTACACCAGAAATGAGCTTCACACAGTGTACCCACATGCAGTGTATGAAACTCCTAAAACAAGTCAGGAAGCCCACAGGACTGACAACTAAAAATGTTGCCAGCCCTGTTAACATGTAACTAGCCCTGTATTAAAAATAGGAAATTGAGATATGGTGAGGGAAAAAAAGTAACTAATGAATTTCTTGTAGTGAGGTAAACATAAACAATATGCAAAAGCAAATTTAATAAAATCATAACTTGATGGTTACTGTTGATTCGTTTAGTGTCACTGCCATCAGAATCAGAAAAGCAGAAAAGAACAACATTATTCATTGGCTGAAAGCATTCTCTAGACCAGTCACATTTAGAGTTAGATAAATGGGTAGGTTTGATTGATCATGAACTGTATAGACACCATCAAGCTACCACAGTTGTAAACTATTTTCAAAATATGTCCCAAAGTCAATGACATGGTCAAATATATACCCTTAGAAAAAGTACTGTCCCACCATGAAACTAGTAGGCAGCGGGTCGCCAGGCAGACGCTATTTCATACACTGCCATTTGAGGAATGAAACTCAGGTGACTTAGTCCTGAACCACTATGTATGGAGTGAGTGAGTGAGCGAGCGAGTGAGAGTGAGTGAGTGAGTGAATGAGTTAGTTTTACGGCAAGCATGGGTTGCTGAAGGCCTATTCTACCCAGGGACCTTCACGGGTCCACTATGAAGTACATGTGGTTTCCCTTCAGTCACTTTCTCCAAAATATATACTTGTTCATCCAGCAGTAAATAGATACCTGATACTATGATAGGATAATGTGACTGTGACATGGGCTGTATACTCCCTAGGGAGCTGATATTTTACTGAAATGCCTTGGTTACATTACCAGCCAGTCATCCGCTGCTGCCTTGTTAAGGATGTCCGGAAATTGGCACTGGAGGGCGTTGAAGAAGGGATTGTCGTACAGATCTTCATCATACTTATCACTCATACTGATAGGTCTCAGCTTTCCTGGTGCTCATGATGAATAACTGGAATCTGTAAAAATACCAACACACTGCAATATTCCTGTTCCATGCTGAATAATCGATCCACTAATTATTGATGTGAAACATTTATTTGTGATTACACTTTCTTATTTAAGTAAAGATTCTAGTACTATCTATTACTATTCTAGATTCAAACCACGCCCTCAGAGTCAGGCACGTATTTAAAATAGGAGGTAAACATCATGTGTTGGCCAATTTCCGGGTGTTCCGTGCTTCAAATACTCAATAACACCCGGAAATTGATACCGTCGGTTCCAAATGAAATATTCCCATGCTTCAAATACTCAATAACACCCGGAAATTGGCCAACACATGACGTTTGTCGACATTTTCAACAAAAATGTAAACCAAAGCGTTCTACTGTCTGCACTCGTTTACATCGAGTACGGGTACAGCAGTGGAGTGTCATCAGCTGACCGTTTCAGCTAGTTCCCATGGTAGCATCTGCAGCTGCTCATTTGTGACATCATTCTGAATTTACTTCACAATATGATTTGAATTACACAACAAAACATAATGTTTACGATGTTTCTACGTGTCAATACGCAGAGGATAGTCTTACAGTTTCTGGGAATCAAATACCATTTGATCATGTTTTTCAACCAATCAGATTACAGAACACACTGACTTTTGGTTTACAATAAGAAGTAAGGCCTGCATATATAGCTATTCAAAACTTGTGTCAGAGTTATCAGCAATACCTGCAAATAACATGGTCGGTATCGGACAAACTACAAATTCAAATTCATGTGTATCAAGAGCATTTGCTTCAGAATCACAATCAAATAGTGACGATACAATGTACAAGTAAATAAAGAAATAATATGGATGACAGCTTCTTGTTTATTAAATGTCACAACGTTTCAGGGCTATTCCTTGCCCTTTCATCACGTAGATCAATACAAACAAGATACATCATGAGTGTATATACCTATTTGTACAAGAAGCCAGTGTTGTTACAATATACAATAAATGGCTAAGAGGTCGCTGAGACGGCAAGATGTACAGGTGAATGAGTGAGTTTAGTTTTACCCCACACTCAGCAATATTCCAGTTCTATGGTGGCCATCTGTAAATAATCGAGCCTGGACCAGACAATCCAGTGATCAACAGCATGACCATCATGTCAGCATGTGTTAACCAAGTCAGCAATCATGACCAACCAATCCTGTTACTGGCCTCTTACGACAAGCATTCCACTGGCTCCCACTAACTGACTGGATTTGGCTAATGACCCTGGAATATTTTCTTTATTGGTATACTACAGAAAAACTATTGAATCTTTTTCAATTATTTCTTCTGATATGTTTAGACAACATATCAAAATAAATAATATTCAAAAATGGTGTTTGTTGTTTGTTTAGTTAATCAGCCACAGCGAGGGGAATGTCAGCTTTGGCAACCTGTCAAAGGTCCTGTCCCGTGGACCGTTTGATGGCAGTGCCCAGTTTCATTGGGGTATTTTCAAAACACCGCAGTGCTGCCATTCTAAGATTAAAATGACTTGAAAATTGGTGTACCATAAGATCAGAAGATGGTCTTTCCTGTGGTATATTTTATATTTCGATGAATTAAGAGGAACTGTGTGGAACTGACGTTTGAAAAACTCCCCCATTTTCAAGTGCTCGCCATTTTCAAGGTAAGTGCATTTTCAATCAGCTTCATTGTGTTACATAAAGAGCAACATTTCCCCTTTAATTTGACATATATATCAACAATATTAAAATTGGGTAGGACAATGTGAGATCGCACAATATGAAACTAGTGCTGTTCGAAAGTGAAGGCCTATTCTACCCTGGGACCTTCACTGGTCTATATAAGTAATAAGTACATTGTTTACACAAGGGAGTTTATACAAGTGATCAGCAGATGTAGGTAAAAGACAGTCATGATCTAAAAGACGTCCAAGCCACTGGGTAGGTACACCTCTTGGTCCCTGTTCGGCTGCGGTTGTAATTGTCTTGTCATTAAAGACCCTAATAGTTCGCGCTTGTGTCAGTCATGGACATTAGAGGTTATTATGGTTGATTGTTGCCAGTCAGTGAAGTGAGAACTGACCACTAGGCTTTTACAAACAGTCTGCAGGGCTAAAGTAAAATTACTTTCATATTGTAGCTTTAATGCTGTTGACATACCATTCAATCTCAATGAAACATTCTGCACTGTCCTGTTAAAACTGAGCTGCAACCAGGTCAAAGACCCTGATCAATGACACTGATCAACGACCCTATTACCCGTCAAGCATGGGTTGCTGAAGACAATTCCAACCTTGAGCTTCTCAGGTCGGAATAGAATTACAAATAACCACTTGATGTATTATTCAACTGGTTCAGTGAATGTTCAAGAATGGATCAATACCTCACGAACGGTTGGGTGTCGCTTCATCGATCACTCTTGAGGTCAGTCAGTCAGTGCATGGCTCCCTAACCTTAATAAACACCAGTGTTCATGAACAGTGATCCTGCAGATTTGCCAACGGTCAGACAGAAGTCCCCTACCTGCTGGCCCCAGTGTCTGACTGAATTTATCACAATAACTTTGTCTGAAGTTGTTATTTGTGGCATGTGACACTTGTTCACTGTTTATAATATATGTTTATAATGTTTGTCATTACATGTTAATAATTTCAATGCCAATAATGAGAAATGTTAAATCTGAAATGTGTGTTTAATTTTATTTTTTGGGTCCTGTGAATTTTCAGTGAGTCTGACATCTGAAACTTACAGGACCTAACGTCCTGTTACTTTGAAACACCATTCGTGAACACTGAAACACACCTGGAGTATTTGATGTAGTGTCCCAGAAAATTAACCCATATCATATGAATGTTGAAACGGTGGAAGTGAAACAACTGCTCGTAATGCTGAAAGTCGAGTGTATTTGAAAACTGAAACATCATAATTTGTTTATACAACTGACGTGTTATACAGACCAAGGCTGCAACACATCATACGCCGAATTTAATGTTCATCTACGAAAGTTCTGACAACCGGATGAAATTGTAACGAAAGGATGTTGACGATGACTAATTTATCTTATTGGACTACGCATTAAACTTATTGGCAACGGGAAACGTTCCCAATAACTATTCGCCCTTGTTGTATATAAATGTCTGTCACTGTAGTGGTTGGTGTCAAACTGTGATGTGTTGTCACGCCTACCCGAGAAGAACTAACGGAAAACATCGCCACCCTCTTCCATGTTTACATCGCCAGTTGTTTGACTCGTGCAATTCAGCTCCCACTCGCGTCTATGAAATCTATCTGTTATCAATGAAGGGAGGTTACTGAATACAGAATTGTATCTGCACTTTGTCCGACCATTCAGCTCCCCACAGCGATAGCTAGAACCAGGAGCTTAGAGTAGCAAGGTGTCACGTGCTGGGAAGGAGCGCGTCCGAAATGTTCGAAGGGAAGCTACTCTAATGATTGCTAAACACGTGTACCACCATAAAGTTTCATTCATGTCTTCAAAGGAAGAAATTAGTTTAGAGAGAGGTAAAATGTATATTGTCACAGAGTCACCAATTCCGAGTAAACAATTTAAGCTGGCCTAGTCTGTTATACAGACCTTGATACAAATATATCCAAGAAATTAAATGACTTAAATGTTTATGAAATGGGTTAATTTTTGTGCTTATAAATATGTTGGATATCATACGCTCAATCTTGAAAATGACTGGCAGTAAATGTTTTAAATGGAATTTCCTCTATGACGTCAAACGACGACAGAGAGGTCATACACGTAAAAGGGGGCACTGAAACTCAAATCGTTAGGGACGCGGTGGGCCAGCTGGTTAATAACAGCGCCAGGCTAGTGATCCAACGCTGTACGTTGAGGTGTCGGGATCGAGTCTACCTGTGACCGGGTGTAAAAAGCTTGGGGTCAACTTAGTGTGCAGATTCTTTCAGTGTTGTCACAACCCCTTGTGTGCAGTACACGACCCTGTGCACTTAAAAGAACCCACGGATCCCTTGGTTTATGACCAGATGGTGGCCACATGAATACGTGCATGCATGTTCACGTAGTAGCAACGTGCTGTTAACCTGGACAAAGTACTGTGACTATGTGTCCCAAACCACCCATGCAACTGTCAACTGGGTACCTCGTTAGGATGAGTGAGCCACGATAAACTTTGTGCACCTAGTGGCAGCAAGAGTAGTATACCCCAGGGAGCTGAGATTGATAATACGATGTGATACTGGGACTGACATTCAGTGATCCAGGGAAACAAATACCATCTCCTTGAGCAAGCACTAGTCGCATAGTTATGTGCTCTATATAAATATCTCATTCTGTCAAACGAATATGCTGTGGATACGGACACTATATGTTTGTGATGTTTTCGTTCACTGTGAATAATTCGTTTCCAGTATCAAGATCCCCATTGTGACCAGACACTTTTTGGTAGTACAACATATTTTGAAAAGATATAGAGGATCCTAAACGACCTTCCGTGTAATACCATTTTTAGAAAACGAGTTAATGATTTTGATGCTAAATCTTTCACGAGTTTCACAAGAATCACGGAATCGAGTTTTGTATTGCATGCGGTGTGATGATTCTCAGCTTTACGCGACTCTAAAACACCTAGAGAATACGAGTGGTTACGGCGAGGCACTGAACATTATTTCAACGAGG
Source organism: Haliotis asinina (assembly GCF_037392515.1). Taxonomy (NCBI): domain Eukaryota; kingdom Metazoa; phylum Mollusca; class Gastropoda; order Lepetellida; family Haliotidae; genus Haliotis; species Haliotis asinina. Next base: position 31,334,401 of record NC_090291.1, read on the forward strand.
GCGTAGGAGGCGACTAAAGTGATCGGGTGGTCAGGCTCGCTGACTTGGTTGACACATGTCATCGATTCCCAATTGCGCAGATCGCTGCTCATGCTATTGAGCACTGGATTGTCTGGTTCAGACTCGATTTTTTACCGACTCCCGCCATATAGGAGGAATTAATACTGCTAAGTGCGGCGTAAAACTAAACTCACTTACTGACTAATCCATCTATTACCCATAATGCAATTTAAAAAGAAGAACCATGAAATAAGAACCACCGGGTGACTGGACTTGTAACCTCAAACAGCTGATTCGCTATGGACAATCGCTTTCAGTTGACATTTACAATCGTACCATACTGTTGACGTAATTGTTAGTAAGGAGCATATAAATGTAACTTCGGCTACCTAAAGAGAATTTGGGGTCAAACATGCGAATACGTATGATGGTAACATATGTGTCAAATGTGTTTCTAGCAGATGGGGAGTCATTGGAGTATAATGAAGTGGAAATATCCTTTTTTTGGGGGGGGAGATATATTTTTTTTGAGAAGGGGATCATGTTACACCAGAGAAAGACGACATTGGTTTGATTAGACGACATTGGTTTGATAAGTAGATGTCTCACCGAATTTCCATTAATTGTATTAACGCTCTTTCGACAGATGTTAAAATGTGTGATTGAACGTCTTAGTGTCCTGACTGGATCGACAATTAGACGGTTTGATTGTGTATTTTAATGTCAATAACAAGTGCGTTTGTATCAATTTAACATAAATGAAATAGTATATTTCACAACACCAGAATATCGTTTTTAGGATAAGACTTTTCTTTGTTTATGATTATGTGGCTATTTCTCTTCATAAGTATACAACGAAATATGCAAAAAGATAGCGCTCTTTGCATGGAACTATAGATTAATGACATACTATTTGTCCAAATTAAAACATGACATTGTATATATTGTTCTGAACAATTGTCGAAGAAATATTGTTACAGTTTTATATCCTGTCATCTCAATATTTTTAATGGAATATAAACGGATTATATTATCGAAAACAATTATACTGATTCGTAAAATATTCGTGATAAATGATCGTCTGGTCAATCATTATAGCACCACTATTTTGTCTATAAAACATATTCATTGAACAAAACTAATTCCTTTAAAATCTGTGCATATACATTTGTAACATAGTCTATGGTCACCCCCGGTCAGAGCCAGGTCAATCCATGGTCAGCCCTCTGAATGCGTCAGCAACTGTTTATTAAAGAAACTGTAAGGAACTGCTGCAATAAATAATCCAACGCGATGACATTAACACATAATCGATTGGATACTACATGTGACCTGCAAGAAACCATATCCATATTGGGAATTAACGCTGACCCTTTTGGTATCTGTCCAGCTGTTTGCATGACATGTGGGATGCAGATGGCCGAGCCTTTAAGACTGACCAAGAGACTACATAACGGGAGGTGGTCAGACAGAAAACAGAATCATGGAGGACAGCAACAGAACCAGCAACTGCAGGAGCAGATCTTAGCAGACAGGCCAGGACTTCTTCACTGCCTGGGGATCCAAGCCACTGCATGTTGATGTGACGAATCAACAACATATACTCCCCACAACCTCTGTCTAATTCCTTACTTTGTTACAAGTAAAGGCGATCCTCTATTGGTGCAGTGACCCGGGTCCTCCTTGATGTCTCTTGGTTCAAGAAAGAAATTCCACCAAACATTAACCGGCCAAAGGAAAAGGAGGTAAGTACCTTGAAGTGTTTTTCAAGTTGCCTGAACAAAATGGCCGGACAAGAGTTGGGGGAGTTTCTCTAAACTACGGGCAATTACTAAGCAAATTTATCTATAGTAGGGATCACCGGAATGTCAACAATAGATTGCATGTTCCAGAGAGATCAAACGTACACGAAGTATAGGAAAATATGCAACCCTAACCAACGCCATCGATCAGCAGAAACAGAATCTAACAGTTTATGACAGTAATATGGACCTCGTCTGAAACACCATCAACAAGACAGCCAGGATTCCGGATCTTGCCCCCTATTTCAGGAAAGCGGATGAGCTGCGTACTGAAGAAGGCTGTTTGTTGTGGGGAGTCGGTGTAACTGTACCAGATCAGTACATGGAAAGTGTTTTGGAAATTCTACTTACGTGCCCACCCTACAATAGTAAATTTACGATGAAAGCTCTGGCAACGTTATATATGTTGTGGTCCAACAGGGTCATGGACATTGAAACTGTTGTGAATCATGTCAAAATATTCAGTCTTCATTACCGATGACAAGAGAACCCCTTTGATTTGGCCCACGAATCTCTGTCAACATATTCATGTTGACTTTGCTGGACCGTTTTTGGGTGAAACGTTTCTTGTGGATGCTCAATCCATTTGGCCTGAGGTGATACAAATGAAATCAGCCTTATCGGCCAGTACTATTCGGGTTTTCCGATGTTTGTTTGCATCCTGTCCGGAACAACGTTTTTCAGAACACAATTCATTTATAATGATTTCTTCTGCATTTCTCAAAAAAGAATGGCGTGAAACATATCCGATTATCACACTACCATCAAAGTTCTAATGGTTGTGCAGAAAGATTTGTTCGAACTTTCAAGTCTGCGATGAAAGCGAACAGTGGCACTTTTCAACAAAAGCCAAAGAGACTTTCCTATTCAAGTTCCAGAAGAACGTTGTAACAGGTACCCTAGTGACCTGAAGTCCCCTTGACCTAGTGCACATACTTTTTCCGAATGATTACAACTGTTATTACAATTTACCTAATTAGTTATTACATTTTACCGCAACTTAAATTATCACAGTCTTTATTACAATTTGCGTATTACAATGTACGTATTACAATTTACGTCATTTTTATTACCATTGACATTTTTTGTACAAAATAAAGAGAAATTGTAGTGTGTTCATAACATGTATGTCTCAAAACGCTTATAAATAAATACGTTCTATCAGGTTCCCCTACTCTTGAGAAGTGCATATCTCTGTTGATTGTAGTTTGAGTCGTTCGACATTGATTGCCCTTACGGATCTTGTCACAGGACCAAAAGTCGAAGTGTACACCATGCAATGGCCGGATTTTCATGTGTTTCCAAGCATTAATTAAAAAAACATATACCACAAAAAATGCCTGATTCTACAGTATTTCCAATGCATTTCTTTCACTTATAGGAGGTTTTGAAATTTTACTGAGGTTGGAAATATTTTAAAGGGGGTCTTACAAAGAAAGCAGTATCATGCAAACTAACACATCTTATTAAGCTGCAGTCGTCCATGCTACCAGCGGGTTGGTTTGTCCTCGTTTTGCCAGGTGTCGTGCCGAGAGGGAGAAAACTTATGTTTCAAGTGTCCTGGGAAAGCTAAAATATAAATTTCGGATTTCCCAAGAGAGCTCATTTCCAAAAGGGTTATCGAGTGGTTTATCTTCGTTTTGCCGGGAAGGAGAAAACATTTGTCCGGTGTCCTGGGAAAGCTAAAATGTAAATTTCGCATTTCTCAGGAAAGTTAATTCCCAAAGAGGATGGGCAGTGGTTTGCTAGTATTCTCGTTTTGCCACCATCCTGAAAAGCATTAACAGTTACTGTTATAAACAGTTACTTATACAAGCATGCGGTTCATGCCAACATTACTCACAGCAGCATGTGAGTGAACTGAACCATGGCTTAATAAGCATCATGGTAATGTTAACGGTGTTCGCTATGTCTATGTCTAGAAAAACTAACATATGAGAAAACACAGTTCACTCAGTTTTAACAATATAACAAATACGGCACTTGCAGTTAACACATAATCAGTGAGATGGTGTAAATAAATATTGGGAACACCAAATGGCTTCATTGCCCTTTAGCTTACATTTATTTTAATTTCGCTAGGTTTAATCTTATTTTTCCTTTATTTTTCCTTTATACATAGGTTTATACCCCGTTATTTACAGTTTTTGTGATATAGTGGTTTATTACCCATTCCTCCTTATTTATTATTTACTACCCCCACCTACCCCGTCGGCGAGATTGGCACGGCCAAAAGCTGACGTTAAACCCCTTAAATCATCATCGGCTTCATTGCAATCTGGGCGGTTGGGTAGCCTGTATGCCTATTCTTTATTCTCATATACCGTCTTGGTGGTATAAGAGGACATACTGTTAACGCATATACATGTACACGTTCAAATCCACAATGGCAGAAACCAACATATTAACGTCCCTTTTTCCGACAACAGATGATAGATGTAGAACACACACGCGCGCACACACGTACACACACACGCTAAGGCATCGAATGTTAAATGTCATTAATTGTCTCATTTGTGATTTGTGTAGTATTCTGAGTTTTCAGGGGGTCTATATATCATCTTCTTGAACATCAAACCACTATTTACATATTTGTATCCATAGTGTGGATTCACCAAATCCTTCGTGTGAAACCCATGCCTGGTGTCCCCCGCCGGTACGTTGCTCACAGCGGCGTAATGCTTGCCTCACTGACCCTGCATTGCTATAGGTTTAAATGCTTTAAAACGTAAGTGCCTGTTTTTCACCTTCACATAATGCTTGAGACGACGACCTACTTTTATTCAATATCAACACGCATGGCTGCTTTGCCACCCTTACACCTGCAAGGGAGATGGCATGCTAGGTAATGTGTTGTGATACTTGCGACGAAAGGGGATGCTGTGCATTTTTTACCAGTCCTTTCAAACAAGCACCACAAAATATCTACCGACAGTGCATACCTGGCACTGGTAGGGGCTTTCTCGTTACCTCGTTTTGATAACCTCCAACCCTCCTGAAGCCCCGCCCACTGCCGTTTGTTAGTTGGTAAGGGTGGCGATGATGTCGTGAACAGTATGCCCAAAGTTGTGTAGAGGAAGTCGACAGACACAAGTTATAAAATCAGTCAAATACAACTTCTATTTGGACTAACACAACTATTAGCAATAAATAACTTGTGAAGTATCAGAATCTCAGTGTTTATGTCTTTAACTATGAAGCACGTTTCTTTCATACGGTTGCCTTTTTGACTGACTGACCGCCTGTCCGTAGATAACTGCAGGTGCATTGGAAGTAGACATCCACAAAGACCACATACCAATTACATTTAGCCGAAGTTCTGATATCAGAGTAGTATAACGCAGTCGACAAAGCAACATATTGATCTTAGTTATTGATTAGTTTATTGCAGCACACCAAAAAGACGCAAGTGGTTCTGGGACTCGCTCTAATTACATTTCATTGTAAATGGGTACTTGCTGCTAGTTGTTCGACCATGAAGTATGGCTGTGAAGTATGGGGAAAAAAACATTTGCTACTGAAACCGACGGTATCCAGCTCGTGATTTTAAAGCGAAAAGGCCAGTCACACTGACCCTTCAGTCAAAATAAATAACGTTGCTGTCTAAAGGTAACTGGAAACATATCCATAACATATCAGCGGATTCGTCACAGTTCTAAAGTACTGGTTCAAGTTAAAAAAATAGTCATATGTCCTGAAATCTGTCTTGATATCATTCTAGAATCTTGCATGAGAGGAGTTTTAAAAACCGTTCATTTCTTGTGGTATAAAAAGTATTTATGAAAAATAAACACAATGATTAACAAAAAGAATGGGCAGTCAGGTCGACCTAGATCTATATTAATGCCGAGAGAAAACAAATTAAATAAAATTAAGAGACTGCTATTACCTTTTATCGGATTGTTCTTCCACGAAAAGGGATTTGATCTGCAGTGACAGGATTGATTGGATAAAGAGAATGAGATTTTTGGTATTGATGCTGGATTTGTCACGCCTATGTATGCATTCAATGTGGGTAAAATTATAATATGTTCATTAAGTAACAATTATTTGTTTTCTTTTCTATGAAATCAGTATTTTAAACTAAAAGTGGTGAACTTTTTATCAATGTTAAGGACTTTGCAATTCTAGTTTTCGGATCAGTAAGTTTTGGATATTTACGCTTCTTTCAGTTCACTTTCTGTATCACATAGACCCTATTTACTTTGTAGTCTACTTTTGAAAAATATATACATAGAGTCAGCTGACCCAGTTTATCAGTTCTAAAAATGCATGTTTGAACTGCTAGCAAGCAAACATTACATAACGATACTCTGTATGAGTGATAAAGCGACCTACATTATATACGTTATGAAAGCAGGTTATGACAGCATGAGGTGTGAATGCACTTGGCTAGTAGCACGACAATGAGTGTAAAACAAACTGAATGATTAAACCTGAATTTACCTCACTGTTCTAGTAAACAATTCTAAGAATGAGTATGCAAGACGAGACATCGTACATTATGACTTGAATTCAACTCACTGTTCTAGTATACTTTGTGTTTAATTTTTTTGCACTACTAAGGAGGTAGATTATAACTATACTGTGTATGAAACGCGAAGCGAGATGAGGTGACCTACATTTTATTGTTATGCAAACATGGCGTTCGAGTGTACCCGGGAGAGTTTGTCACATGTGATGAAGAAGTGCCATTAACCCTTTCCCCGCATAGTTACATGAGTCTTGTCTACATGTAAAACTGGTTTGAAGTGAACATGTTTAAATGGAGAGTAAAACAACTTGAATAGTTTATTTTTACATAAAACAAAGAAAAACCATAAGAATTTGATATTGTATAGAAGGAATGTGTATTAGAGGGTAAGATTCTTTATGGATAACAACTTCTTTATTACATATGATGCGACGTTTCGGTATGGATCCTTATACGTTGTCAAGCACTCTGTAATAAAGAAGTTGTTATCCATAAAGAATGTTACCCACTTATCACTCACCAGCTTCTAATAATGCCAATCAAACAAATCAGGAATGTGTATTGACCAAATGTCACACCCGTGGAATGTGAGTTCGCGAACCTGTATGCACCTGAGTGCACCTGCAGGAATGTCTGAAGGAATGTGTATTGTCTAAATGTTGCACCTCAGGAATGTGTATAGTATGAGTTACCGAACCTGTATGCACCTGTAGGAATGTCATTTGTTCTGATAAGGAATGTCTTTGTTTGGTTCAGGAATGTTATTGTTTGGCTCAGGAATGCTATTGTGTGGATATGAGTGGGTACAATCTACCTACTGGGGTTATCGAGTGGTTTATCCTCGTTTTGCCTGGAAGGAGAAAACATTTGTCCGGTGTCCTGGGAAAGCTAAAATGTAAATTTCGCATTTCCCAGGAGAGTTAATTTCCAAAGGGGATGTGCAGTGGTTTGCTAGTGTTCTCGTTTTGCCACCATCCTGAAAAGCATTAACAGTTACTGTTATAAACAGTTACTTATACAAGCATGCGGTTCATGCCAACATTACTCACAGCAGCATGTGAGTGAACTGAACCCAGGCTTAATAAGCATCATGGTAATGTTAACGGTGTTCGCTATGTCTATGTCTAGAAAAACTAACATATGAGAAAACACAGTTCACTCAATTTTAACAATATAACAAATAAAGCACTTGCAGTTAACACATAATCAGTGAGATGGTGTAAATAAATATTGGGAACACAAATGCAAACGGCTTCGTTGCAATCTGGGCGGCTGGGTAGCATGTATGCCTGTTCTTTATTCTCATATACCGTCTTGGTGGTATAAGAGCATATCCTGTAAACGCATATACATGTACACGTTCAAATCCACAATGGCAGAAAACAACATATTAACGTCCCTTTTTCCGACAACAGATGATGAGGTATCGAATGCTAAATGTCATTAATTGTCTCATTTGTGAAGTATTCTGAGTTTTCAGGAGGTATATATACTATCTTCTTGAACATCAAACAAATATTTACATATTTGTATCCATAATGTGGATTCACCAAATTCTTCGTGTGAAACCAACGCCTGGTGTCCTCCGCCGGAATGTTGTTCAGAGCGGCGTAATGCTTGCCTCACTGACCCTGTTTTGCTACAGGTGTAAATGCATTAAAACGTGATCAAATGTTTAAAACGTCACATAATACTTGAGACGACGACCTACTTTTATTCAATATCAACACGCATGACTGCTTTGCCACCCTTGAAAAACGACAGTGGGCGGGGGCGTGGCTTCAGGGGTGTTGGAGGTTATTAAAACCACAGCTTAGAAACAGCGTTCGAAAGACATATATGTGTATAGACCCTACCCTAGTATATAAAAGGAAAGGGATGTAACGAAGGAACCACTCCCTGTTCGATCAAAGTTACATGTCACTGCGTAAACTATTTTAAGGCCCCGTCGACGCCAACGGATCGAAAGTCAGATGATTTCCCTACAAAATGACCTATATATGGCGACAATCGGATCATTATTTCAAAAGTTATACGTCACGAATCATCGAAAACAGCTACCTCCGCTATTTCACGCCAAAATTATGGATCAACAAATACGGCGAAAACTCTCCTTTTAAATTCCTTTTTTAATTCCAGCCACGTTGACAGCACCAGCGTTGGGCTGGATTCGATCGACTGCAGCATTCCGCGGGTCGGAAAACATATTGCAACATCTACATGTCATTTTCTCGACAATAAGCAAACATTTTTACCAAAACCGCTGTTACTAGAGTAGGGTCTATACACATATATGTCTTTCGAGTGCTGTTCTAAACGATACAAGTCCCTGTGATTAAAACGAGGTAACGAGAAAACCCCTACCAGTGTCAATTATGCACTGCCGGCAGATATTTTGAGATGCTTGTTTGAAAGGACTGAAAAAAATGCACAGTATCCCCTTTCGTCGCAAGTATCACAACACATTACCTAGCATGCCATCTCCCTTGCAGGTGTAATTTAATAGCCTGTTTCCAAATGGTCTGCAAACACAAGTTTCTGTCAGTATTGAAACAGTATTAACAGAATCATTATGTAAAAGTTTCATATGTAGAATATATAAAAAATGCTGACGTTCGAGCGCATTATGTTCATATGTTGCGTGAGTTTTCAATGCCAAAGTCTCCTTGGTAGTGTCTCTTATTCTTTTGATCTTCATCCTAACCCAGGCCCAGCTAATAATAGTGAACTAAACATAATATACACAATATGGACACAATTGTAGTTTGTGATTTTAATACCGATCCTCTTACAGACAGAAGTTATAAAATCAGTTAAATACAACTTCTATTTGGACTAACACAACTTATAGCAATAAATAACTTTTAAGTAACAGGATCTCAGTGTTTATTTTTTTTAAATTATGAAGCACGTTTCTTTCATTGGGTTGCCTTTTTGATTGACTTGCCGCCTCTCCGTACACTGGAAAAAGGTTCACATTTACAAGCTTGTAAATCTTTTGTAAAGATGATGTTTACAAGACATTTGCGATTTTGGAAAGATGATGTTTACAAGACATTTACGATTTTAGAAAGATGATGTTTACAAGACATTTACAATTTGTAAAGATCCACAAGGGAGATAACGTGGTTGGCGATTGTAAAACGATTCGCAAGGCCTCAAATTCACTCCTAACAAATCCCAAAGGCTAATTACAGTTTGACCCTTCGACATAATTAATGAGATAATTGGGGCGTTAAATAAGAGTGGGACAGACCACTGTTCAGTGGACAGGGGTCACTCTGTTAGGGGCTGGATGCTGATGCTCTTACTACAGTGTTCGGTGGAGTGAAGATGCATGGGTGTGTCTTTCACTATGTGCAAGCTGTTCAGAAAGAATTCCGACTCATTATCCCACTTATTTTGTGTTTGGGAACGGTGAATAACAATAACCATAAACAATATCACCTTGTCACCTCTGATAATATGCTAAATGATAGAGATTGTGTTGTGATAACATAACACATGACAGTATATGTTGCTATGAATCATGTGGTCGATCCAACCTTTACCAATAGTACCAGTGATACAGATGGGATAGGTCACCTTTTGAAATATTTCACAATCATATTTGATTTTTGTTGTTTCTATTGATTCTTCCTTTTTGTGGTCAGCCAAGCAACAATCCACCATAATCCAATAAAATCATTGAGGCATGAAGTCCCATAAGCCGAATGAACTGTACCTTCGTGGGACTACACCTGTCGTACATGGGCTAGTTGCAGTTAACACATACTGCTATATTTAACATAACTAAACAATAACCTTCAGGAATGGAACCCATGACAGAAATGTGCCCTGGACAAATAACAGGTTGGAGGTTGGCATGGGAGGTTAAAGTAACTTGTTGGAAAAGCCCATCCCAACGTTTTCGAGATGATACATTTCATGTTGGACTGGAGACGCAAATTAATAAACTGAACATGGTGCAACATAATGCTGGTCAGACACTGCTCCCAAAGAAAAAGAAACATCAAGACATCCAGAGAGAACTGCCCACCCTGGAACATAGGGCATTATTGATATGTTGTATTATTTTGATAGGTTATCTCATGGAACGAAACTTTCTTAAGGGTCACATACAAAGGAAAACACAACTTTGCAGATTCAGATACCTTTCGGTATGCAGTTACCGAAACAAATCATAAAAAAATGCCAATTCAACCTATAAAGAAAAAACCGCGATGAAAAAACCCCGCGAAATCGGAGTTCAAGCAATTCACTAAATTTCCCCCAGCACTGGGGGAAGAAGTTGTTTCAATAGTTGTGCTGCGCTGCGCCCATAACACATGCGCAGTGAATAGGTTCGCGGATCTTGAAACAGTATGCATGCCCGGAGTATGAGGTCGTAAGCAGTAGTCTAATCTTGGTTGTGTACACAAACAAGTAAATAATCTACTCGTTACATTTAAAAAAGCAATGTTGATTGTAAGAAGCAGCATCTGTCACAGAGAAAGCATAAACGTTTATTGACACCTATATACACAGCTTCAATCATTGACCACATGCAATTTAAACGTAACACCTATCAGGCTATACGCCATAAACAAAATAAATTGATTGATGACTCATGCACCCGAGTCCTGTCTCTGCCACATTATGTAATTAAGCAGGTGTGATACTTGTACATATGACACGTTTTTATGTCTGTGGGTTGCAGAGAAACTACATCCGTTTTTCTCGGATGACTGGATCTCACGGAAACTGGTACAAATGCTTATCAGTTTCAAGTACTGCTTTGTACTTGGACGAATGACAGATTCCAGTAGTTCACCATCTCTACTGAGATGATTTTTATTGGATCGAGCGCAAATTCAGAGAACATGTATTTTCCAAACCCAACATCTCTATATACATTCTTCATGGATAACGAATTCCTTTAGTGTATATGATTTTGTTTGACAACGGTATATCAGTCCATACTGAAACGACGCATTAAATACAATACAAAAAGTTGTTATCCATAAAGAATCTTACTTTCTTGTGACTTGCCATACTTCTAAAATGCCCATCAAATGCATCTTTCTGAACACACTATGGGCCCCACCTTATGAGCTCTCGGCGTATCAGCAAATGAAGTAGACAATCGGTAGCCGTCGTTACACTTGAGTGCACATCCACCAGCTATGACTGGGTTTGGTCTCCCGCGTGCTTCGTTACGAGGGACGTAAGTCCAAGTACAACATATTGCACCTCTGAATCGCGATTGTACGCTTGTAATTTTATTTATTTGTTTTCTTACAAACAGCAGAACTGATATAATGGAATATATATCTCGTGATCAATAGTGGTAACGCCAAATACTGTAAAAACACAGAATGGCCTTCGTTCGACTTTGTGCATTGTCATTTTATTCACATAGCATAGGAACCATATTTGAGGTGTGGTGAGTCACACTGCTTCCATTTCCCTTGCTATAATTAGTACTGTGCTGCATCTTGATTGGATAAAAAAACATTTTGAAATTGTTTCTGCTGAGTTGTAGGCTGGTTTGACATCTTGCAGTGTCATCATCGCGATAATGCACCGAGGAGTGGGTTGTTTAGGTGGGGAAAGTTGTAAAGTGCTGAATTTGGTTTATGACGTGTGAACAAGGAATTTAGCATATCATAACATTGAAATAAAGCTGATGTTCGCTTGATAGTGCTCCATGGTCAATACTGCACTGTTGATGGAAATGGTATTCTATAATGCGGAATTTGTTTCACTTTTATAATACTACCGTCTTTCATGCGAATTAAATAATCCCAAAGCAAATGGACAGTGTCAAGCTTACACTAGATGTTTATTTACCTTCAGGAAGGAATTATCAGAAAACAACATGAAAGAGGAAGAATTTCATACAAAAACATTCCATTTACAAATTTACGGAAAATATGTTACACATTATTATCAAATATACAATAAAAAACAATGGGGTAGCATTGTAGTTGTGCATTCTTTAATACTGGTTCATATTTTGCTTTCTTGTGGCTCGGGAGGTCTGCCTGTCGCATCCCTTCGACTCGATTTCTGAAGAAAACAGTCAATACGATTATACTTGCATTAAGTGAATGGTAAACCAATGTGAAAATAGAATCAATGGTTATTCTCATAATCTCATAGCAGGTATTATTGATACTTGTGTATTTAGTGCATTAGTACACAGGTGTTGTATGGTACAACCTTTTTTCTCCTTTGAAAGATCACACGGCCTAATACTGTGGGTGATTGTTACTGTATCTCCCAGCCTTGAACAAAGCCTCAACATATAACAAGACCTAATCCATTGTTCATTGATGAGCAAATCATGTCAGTGAAGGTTCACTAATGCCTTGTTAATTGATATCATCTGAGTTAAGATTCATCAATTAACATGCCTTCTTCCTTGTTAATTGATGGTAAGCCAAGTTACGTAGTGAATCCTCTTAAAACAGTTTCATCTAATTCTTGATTCCCGAAAGCTAGTTAAATTGGTTTTCATGTTTACTTACTGTAGTTTTTCTGGAACATTTTCTCATGATATCATTGTGTTTGTTTTGGTTGTTTTTCTTTCTTGAGACGTTTTCCTTTTTTGTCTACAAACGTCTTGTCATAGCCACTGCAACAAAGAAAATACAATACCCTGACAGAAACTTTATGTTTCAATAAAACTGACATATATTATATAGTGATTACAGAATTATAACAGGAAGTCGTCAACAAACACATGCACCCGATTCAAATGGTTAAACCAGGGATACTCTACAACACTACAACTCTATATAGGCTCCCTGGTTAAACAAAATCACATTTTGTTGCATAATTTTATTGTGCATCAAAAGTCACTGTTGGAGCTCAAGGAATGAGCATTCTTATTTATATGACAGTGGGTTGTGCTCATTTTGTGTTGTGCACTGATGCATATAAAACAGAGCATTAAGCAGAACTGCAATAAATTGAAACTCAGCGTGTGAAATAACAGGGAGAGCTGCCTTAGCGTCTTTATTCTGTCCTGTTTCCAACTTGAAAAAATAGAATTCTAAATTTATTGTCAGCACAATGAAGATAAATTCATGGCGAGGTTATTGTGGAAACACCTGCAGTTTTACTTGTTGAATGGTTTAATGCATTGAAACTCTTGCAGTTACTGTATTTAAATCATATTGAAGTATATCCTTACGTCTCTTGTGGATTTAGGGTCATTCCTGTTACAGACAGCATTCCGTAGAGCCTGTCTCACAGTTGTCTGTGAAAGTAGATTGATGGGGAAAATTAGCATTTTGAAAAACCTAACAAAATGACTAGCAGGTATTACAACTAAAGTCTTAAATAAAGACGAAATACTGCTAATACATCACCGTATAAGAATATCTTGTCTGAAAACGTTACAAACATTTACAAAGAAATAAACAACCAATTTAGTTTCTAAAATATATTTGTGTTAAATTTGATTTTGAAATGCCTTAGCGATTTTGAAAAGGATGTGTTTTGTGACTAAATAGGTTTATATCTATTAAAGTCACTATTCCATCCATAAAATGACGTGTGATGTGGGAACCCAAAATACGTATATGCATGAATACTGGGATTAGTCTGTATTGCGCCGTCATTGTTGTTTTTGATGATCTCTTAAAAACATAAAACACAACGTTTTACGTCTGTAAGAATGCATCCAAAGTCAGTCTTATACTAATTATACATTATAATTGAAATTACATGCAACAGGTAATCCTTGAGCTCAGCCACAAAAAACAGCTGGTGTTACCTGGTGAATATATTCCACCCCCATAGCCTGATTAAGTTCCAGGAAGGATATTTATCACATGTAATAAACCTTTGATCAGCCAAATAGTCGGGCTGTTGTTCTCATATCGTGATTCAATATACTAAACACTTACTGAATGCAGGGATACTCTACGACTCTGTGTATTGAGCTCCCTGCTAAATGGTATGGTAGTCTTGAGTGTAAGATTCATCATCAGGATTGCCTTACTGATTTTACAAATAATATATTTGCGTCATCTGCAATATACTCACCTGAGCTGAATGTGCCCTCTGAAGAAATATCACTGACAGACATTCTGAACGGCTTTGTTGATGTAAACTCTCAAATTCACGATAGCGAAAATGTCCGTATGTTGGTGTGCAATGATCAACTACATTTTCCCATCGGGTGTTCATATATTTATTTAGATCTCAAAAAGTCATCAAATTACTTTGAGTTACTCGTCCTCTCTGTAACTTCTCAAACTTTCTGCTGATTTCAGACAGACACACAAACACTTTTTTCTGCTGATTTCATCTGCCTTGAATTGCCCGTCAGCAGTCCGGATGTTACTAATTAAAACCCCTTTCTCAAAATGCTTGCATTCACCAGCATACATATCCGTTTGAGTCTACATCATTAATTCTTGTTAACGCATGTCACGAGCTAGTAGTATTCCTATTGTATGCTTTGGTACAAGAAATACAATGGACATTGCACGTGTACACAACGGTTTTTGAAACATGTAAATAAAGGTATATCACTTTAATACGAATTTTACCAATTGACCATGGTGTTGAAATAGACTCTTGTTCATCAAGACTAAGTGTTATCAAAATACTAACCCAAATCAGCCAAATAATCCCACTAGTGGTATCCTCTTTGCCAGTGGACTGAACCTGTTTATTTTAAGAGTAAGAGGATTATATGGCATGGTCAACTGGGTTTGGTCGTTTAACTAATCCCACACAGCCATCACCAGCAGAGGGAATGATTTACACATCTCATTTTTGTGCTTATTTATCGTGTTTTATTGATAAAAAGTGAAATGGAATTGTGAACAGCTTTATAGTTTATATCGACACCGGTACCATACAACATACAATACAAAATTTAAATGCAGCATGTGTTGTCACATATTCATTTGAATTACAAACATGGGTAAAGTTTGAAGACAATCTTATACGGAAATGGTGAATTATCTGATCTTAATGATCTGTCCATCTTAAGAAGATCTGCCCACCTCATCGTCACTGCTTATTTAGATTTGATACTAAATATGATTGAAGAATTAACCTCGTGGTTTGTCATATGATAATCTTAGAACATTAGAGAGGTATTAACATAAGCTTCTAGCTTGTTTGCCAATCCATTCCATTCGACTTCACGTTTAAATACGTTTTACATCTGACTTCCCCCTTCTAAAGATTCCACACACACAAACTAATTGTATCAATATAGAGCATTTATGAGAATGTTATTGGTAAGATAATTAATTTTGGTGTCTTGATGGTAAAATTGTGGATGCTCACCGAAGTAACCATAGACTTGAGACAAAAAACATCTTCAAGCAGAAAGGAGGACCATGACAGAGTATGGAAAAGTTTTTCCCCATCTTGTTGAGTCAGTTGTGTATGAAATGAACTATCATTGTTGACACTGATAATATATGATTGTGTAGCACTTTAAGAATTTCTTATATTTACGCAGTTACCAAATGCAAAGCAGAGTGTGCAGTTATGTATGTTATGTTTAATGTATGAATGATAAATTAAAAAGTTATGTATGCTGAACGTAAACAAACAAATGATAGACCGTCACGCACTATTTAAATATTCTGTAACATACTTCTTGTAAGTGATTATATAAATCTTGTTACACAATGATTTATTAATTCATTTGAGTATTTGCTCCAATCCACACGTACTGACAACACAACCAATTATCTATTGACATGTTTATGAGATTTCGTGAATACGTCAATTGCATAACACCGCTAATGAGCACCAACATAAATGGTCTAGTGGCAGGTGTTATTTAGAAAATACAGGTAGTTCCCACGGAGTAGAGTGGTAGAATCACCGGAATGAGCTTGTGATGATGAGGCAAGACATCTGTTTTAACAGGCACGAGTATTTGGTATATAGATCAATGCTGGCCGTGCACATCAACTTTCATGTTTTCACGCACCAGACGCAGTTGCAATGATATAAAGCACAAATGGACTATACAAAATATGGCTTATTCCTTCAGTTTTCATGAATAAATATGTCACATGCAAGATCCATTATGCATATCAACAGTAAGAACTCTAACAGAGCAGAAGAAATAGTAACTTTACAGAATCATGGGGATTCTTGAGAAATGGCAAAATTGTAAGAAGTAGTAGTAAAATCCTTCCTAAATTTACAATAAACTTACAAGCCTTGTAAACATCACCTTTACAATCGTTGTAAATGTTTGTAAATATGACATTTACATTTTGTAAATTTTTGTAAATCACCATTTTTTTCTTGTGGTAGATAACTGCAGGTGAATTGGAAGTAGACTGCCAAAAAGGCCGCATACCAATTACATTTAGCCGAATTTGTGATATCAGAGTAGTATAACGCAATCGACAAAGCGGCATATTGATCTTAGTTATTGATTAGTTTATTGCACCACACCAAAAAGACGCAAATGGTTCTGGGGCTCGCTTTATTTACATTTCATTGTAAATGGGTACTTGCTGCTAGTTGTTCGACCATTAAGTATGGCTGTGAAATATGGGGAAAAAACATTTGCTACTGAAACCGACGGTATCCAGCTCGTGATTTTAAAGCGAAAAGGCCAGTCACACTGACCGTTCAGTCAAAATAAATAACGTTGCTGTCTAAGGGTTTGCCATAGTGTATTTCGTCAACAGAGAATCCACCGGGGCAGAAGTACTGGTCATGTCTCAGATGACAATATATAGCCGGCAGAAATACAGAAGACTGTTTAAATCTGTTTTATTTTAATATGGTTTTGGTTTCGTATTGTTGAATTTGTACAGAAAAAAGAGATATTATCCAAACTAATAAACTTGCTTTCCAAAAATGACATTAAATACGATTCATCTATTAGAAACATTTTAACAATCTTCCACCTTGCCGCTGAATTTGTGTTACACGTTTAAGAATATTGTCTCATAAATTCAAATTGAATTTGGTCTCTATTTAATTATTCAGAGAAAGAAGATATTGTGTGATTTGTGTAATGACCAAGGTATGCTTATTTACAGGCCGTCGAGATATAGTCCGCATATTGCTATCAATCAACATTTGACCCTGGAAGATCCGAGGTAGAATAGGCCTTCAGCAACTCATGCTTGCCACAAAAGGCGACTATGCTTGTCGTAAGAGGCGACTAACGGGATCGGGTGGTCAGTCTCTCTGACTTGGTTGACACACATCATCAGTTTCTAGTTGCGCAGATCGAAGCTCATGTTGTCGATCGCTGGATTGTCTGGTCCAGACTCGATTATTTACAGACGGACGTCATATAGCTGGAAGATAGGTGAGTGTGGCGTAAACTAAACTCACTCACCCACTCATCAACTCTGAGGTAACTGTTTATCTGTGATTATTCATTGATGGGAATTTGGAGTATTCAATATATTTTAATCCCTTGGACCAAACGTTAAAGGTCACATGCCACGTAAAACACAACTTTGCAGATTCTGGTACCTTTCGATATGCACTTACCGAAACAAATCATAAAAATGTCAATTCAACCTATAAAGTTGGAAAAAACGCGATGAAAAAAAAGCCCGCGAAATCGGTCCGCGGAGCTTGAAACAGCATGCATGCCCAGCGTCTGAGCGTCTGATTGTGGTAAGCAGTCTATGCCAAAGAGAAAGCTCAATGTCTGGTTTATTCACACCTATCTGTCTGCCTGCCTGTCTGCTAAAGACAACATGCAGTACACAGATTCAATCATTGACCACGTGCAGTTTGAACTTAACACCTATCAGACTATACGACATAAAGAAAATAAGTTGATTTATGACTCGTGCACCCGAGTCCCGTCTCTGCCACATTATGTAATTAGGCACGTGACATGTTTTTATGTCTGTGGGTTGCAAACAAACTACATTCAATTTTTTTCGGTTGACTGGATCTGACGGAAACTGACAAACTCTAGTCAGTTTCAAGTCCTGCTTTGTACTTGGACGAATGACAGATTCCAGCCACGCAGTAGTTTACCATCTCTACTGACATGATTTTTGATTGGATCGAGCGCAAATTCAGAGAACATGTATTTTCAAAACCCAACATCTCTATATACATTCTTCATGGATAACGACTTCTTTTCGTGTATATGATTTTGTTTGATAACAGTATATGAATCCATACTGAAACGACGCATCAAGTACACAAAAAGAAGTTGTTATCCATAAAGAATCTTACTTTCTTGTGACCATACTTCTAAACTGCCCATCAAACAGTCCATCTCTCTGTACACACAATGAACCCTCAGCATATCAGCAAATGAAACAGCCAATCGGAAACCGTCGTTACACTTGAGTGCACATCCACCCGCTATAACTGGGTTTGGTCTCCCGAGGGCTTCGTTACGAGGGACGTAAGTCCAAGTACAACATATTGCACCTCTGAATCGCGATTGTACGCTTGTAATTTTATTTATTTGTTTTCTTACAAACAGCAGAACTGATATAATGGAATATATATCTCGTGATCAATAGTGGTAACGCCAAATACTGTAAAAACACAGAATGGCCTTCGTTCGACTTTGTGCATTGTCATACATACACAGGGATATTATTGCACCCAAGCTCCCATCCCCAAGGTCTCAACCCAACCGCACCATGGTTTGAAACTCCCCACCATAGTCTGGGACCATTGCACGTGTGAAACACAACCGTCGGCAATTAACAACCACATGCGTCCCAAGGAGGGACAAAAACAGAACAAGGTAAGCATAGGTAACCACAATGGAGAGGCCATATCCGCTCCAGAAGCAGGTATGGGAGGGAGTGGCTGCGTCCACTCCCCGGCAGAGAGCTAAGGGAGTGGCCGTGCCCGCTCTCAGGGTCAAGCCGGAGAGTGGCCGTGTCTACTCCCCAGCAGATAGCCAGAGGAGTGGCCGTGCCCACTCCCAGGATGAAGTCGGGGAGTGGCCGTGTCTACTCCCCAACAGATAGCGAGGGGAGTGGCCGTGCCCATTCCCAGGATGAAGTCGGGGAGTGGCCGTGTCTACTCCCCAACAGATAGCGAGGGGAGTGGCCGTGCCCACTCCCAGGGTGAAGTCGGAGAGTAGCCGTGCCTACTCCCCAGTAGATAGCGAGGGGAATGGCCGTGCCCACTCCCAGGGTGAAGTCGGGGAGTAGCCGTGTCTACTCCCCAGCAAATAGCGAGGGGAGTGGCCGTGTCTACTCCCGTACGAAAAAAAAAAAAAAAAAAAAAAAAAAAAAAAAAAACCCATTACACAGGCCACTGTGTACCCCACTCCCCCATCAAGCACCGACACCAGCAACGGCCCATGCGTCCCAAAGTGGGACACCCCCAGCCCTTGGCAGCCACAACCACGTCCGCAACCATGCGTCCCAAAGAGGGACACCCCACGCATCCCAAGGAGGGATAGGTCTGCCGACATGCCAACCGGCGAAGGCGACCTCAAAAGCACTAAACTAACGAACGAACGAGGGCTTCGCTTCGGGGGAAGTAAGCCCAAGTACAAAATATGCATTTTCGAATCGCGATTGTACGCTTATAATTTTGTTTATTTGGTTTTTTTTAAAGCAGCAATGTCTATTATATGTCATGAATAAGTGATAAATGTGTTGTAATTATGTTTGATTTTTTTGTTGCATGTGACCTTTAAGTAGAATATATATATTCGGCTTCAGCGCTGTTTCACGAGGCGCGTAAATTGTATCTGTTCGTGTGCTGTCCCAAGTGTGTAGCGTGGTACACAGCTTCAGGATATTGATCCAGACTTAACAATAGGCGAAGTCCTGCCTTCTATCTGAATTATTTAAAGTTCGACTGAATTTCGTGAACGCCAGGCTGGGCTTGATTGGTGAATGTAAATAATTAACTGTGAAACATGATAACTAGCAAGATTGAACGGATGCAGAAAATAATGATGTTGTATTCCTATCTGTCTCTAATGTCCTGCCATATGTCACAATGGGTGGCGATCCATTAGTTATTTGCGTTGAATTAAACACATGGCATGGTTCATTTCTCACCACATGTACCTTTAGTGGTGTCTTCAGGTTCTGCTTACATGATACAGTGATCAGGAAGTAAGGTTAAGGCGCTCACCTATTCTACCTTTAAGCCCCCTGGAGGGCGACAGCCCTGCCTTCCCTTTGCGTTCTACCGATTTTCAGAACGCCACTGAACGCTTAAAGGAGGTACGACGATCGCAGAGAGAAGACACAGCCAGCGCCATGAAGATAGAAAGAAGGCAGAGCCAAGAAGGACCCGGAACGCCACTACAGTGGCGACTGTATTGGACATGCTCAAAACAATGGCAGAGCGACCGCGCCATGGTTGAGTGGTCGCGGGACGCAGGTGGACGACAGAGAGAAGATAGTGCCTAGGTCGCAGAGTGAAGGCATAATCTGTCTCACAGTCCCTGAACCACATTATATTTGCCTAATGCTAAACCTTCTCTGCGATGCTAACGCCTTAAATGAGGCAAGTCTAGATTTCCTCAGGTTCAGGGTCTGTTAACATCGGCAGGACAACTAAAACTGAATCTCTGGTCTCCCTGGGGCTTCTTTTCAGTTACAGTGGGTTTGTTTGTTGCTATCAAAATTATATACACTCAGAGACAAAGCCTTAGTCTAAAAGAAGGCACAACGGTCGACAAAAGGAAGCCACGTAAAAACTGGCGTTGTCCCTGATTTCTCTCTGCCTCCATTGTGCGTCTGTCGAGCATCCATTGGCGTTCGTTGAGCATTCACTCTGCCTTCATTCAGCGACTTCCCAACAACTACGGCTTTTGCGCTGCTTTTACTCTGCTTCCCCGCTGCTATTACTCTGCTTCCCCGCTGCCTTTCCAGAATACATATACAGGGGTTTTGGTCTTTTCTTGGGCCAACCTGTTGGAGGAGTTCGTCAAAGTGGGGTGGCCCAATTCTCAGATAATTGTAAAATGAGCTTTCATCTTCCAGAAGCAGTTTTTGCATTAGTTGTTTGTAGTCCCGGCATTGCAACCGCTTGTGTGGCACCAGTCATATGTGGACCCACAAGGTTCTCAATCTTCTTCTACGTCTGTTTATGCTTGTATTAAGATGGTGATGGCTGTCTGGTTGTCTATTGCTGACCTTGCGAAAAGGGTTAATGCAACCGCAGTTCTTAGTTCACGCGTTACTGAAGTCGTTATACGATGATTTCACTGAGCCTACTCGTATTAAACTAACGATAGACTGGTAGCCAGGTACTTATATACATGTACATTGAGTATGCCGGTTGCCAGGGAATGCAGAGAAAATGCATAGCGAACACCAATGAATGCACAAGGAAGGTACAACGGTCGGTGAGAAGGCAGAGGCAATGCTGAACGGACGCCTTTATTTGCATATGATTGTACATAGAAGACTCAGAGTAGGCAGAAAGGACGCCACTGAAATGTCAAAATTGGCAGCGTATGTCGTACAAGGAAGGCATAAGGAACGCCAGACAGGTTACTCACAAACGAACGAAGAGAGACTGCTGAGCAGACGCCGCCCTGTTTTCACACACACACGCGCGCGTGCGTGCGCGTACACATACTCACTCATACATACACACACACACACACTCACACACATATATAAGTATACACACACACTCACTCGCTCACACATACATATGTGTGTTTGTGTGTATGAGAGAGAGTGAGTAATCGATTCCCATTAAAAATAACTCTCATGTTTCGATAACTTGTCGACATTCTCAAAGATAACAACTTTAGTTTTTTAAAGTTTGCAAGTAACTGGTGTCTTTCACAAAAGCCATCTAAAACATGAATACGTTTTTGTAGACCATATATGGTATCAGCAAATAACACTACGTCATCAGCAAATTACAGAAGGTATAATTGTACAAGATGGTGTATTTGTATACCTGGGTAACACCTTGACTCTAAAGCAAATTCATTGACAGAGAAGGAGAAGAGCAACGGACTTAGGATGCACCCTTGCCGTGTGACAGACTGGTAGTCTGAGTATAAGACTTAACATAATGAGTGGTGAGTTGGCAATATTTCAGCCATATCGTGTCTACAACTAGTTCTATATTCATAGTGTATACATATAACATATACAAAGAAAACCAACTGTCAACTAAGGACAGTAAAATTACTAGACTATCACAAAACGAGTTCAAACCTGCATATATCTTGAAAAGTAGACAACTATTTTTGAACAAAACAGTGTAAAACGGGCTGTTGGATCGCTAACAACTGAAGGAATATTACCATCCCAGGAGCACATACAAATGATAAATAGTAGTTCAAAGAACTTTCTTTTCCAAGACAACATGTCTTCTCGTGTACACTTAGTGACCGGTAGGATTAAGCGGACAGATTTTATTGACATTGATTTCTTTATTATCCATATAATCCCTTTTTTTGTCCCTACGAGCGGCAGTATGCTGCCTGACAATACAGATGTGAGCATACTACAGTATTTCATATACATTTAGCAATAAAGGTAATATTCATGGGCCGGGAAAGCGACGTTTCAAAGCACATACGTATAGGTAGAATGCAGACGGACTTTACATGTCTTAGTTTTGGTTCAGCGATTTTCAAATGTGAGTTTCCCGGCACTGACTAAGAACAGAGACAATAGAATTTCAGTGATGAAGAGTTTTATTGAACCGTACCGAAGTCAATATAAATCAATACTATTGATACAGCATTTATTTGAACTAATGTATTTGATATATGACATATCATTTCACGGCAAATCATGTTCATTCCACCAGGAAGAAAGTATCAAAAACTTTTTGAAAATAAATGAAAGCACAATTCAGTTTCTTTTTCCTTTAGCTACTTTTAAGCAGTTACAAGTGATAATAAATTGTGAAAGTATGGTTCACTCTAGAATATCATTTTCTAAATCCAGCTTGTGTTTCAGATTTTATTGTATTACAGCTTAATTTCGTAAGATAATTGTTAAAAATGTGCAGAATTTCCCGATACACTTCAAAACTGTAACAGGCTATGATTTTCTGGTTTATTTGGATCAGCGTTTGTTTATAGATAGGCATTGTCACTTCATTTGTTATAGATAGGCATTGTCACTTCATTTGTTATAGATAGGCATTGTCACTTCATTTGTTATAGATAGGCATTGTCACTTCATTTGTTATAGATAGGCATTGTCACTTCATTTATTATAGATAGGCATTGTCACTTCATTTATTATAGATAGGCATTGTCACTTCATTTAATCAGCTTTAAACTCCCCGTGTATAAAAAAACATGCGAGGAAGTTTTCCATAAATATCTAAAAATACAATGTATATCAGTGATGGAATAAATGTACTCGTTTATGGCATTATCGAGGCCTAGCAGCTTTAATAGTTTTCAGTTTTGTAACTGAGGTAGTACCAAAATCGTTCGGGACTCAATGTATTTGTGGCAGATTTTTATCGTGGACGCTAAACTCATTTACGATAGTTTAATATTCTTTGCAATTATGTTGACGTTTCCCCAGCAATACCAAACAGAATCAAGTTTAACGTTTTACCTCGTCTTTACTAAAATTGAAATGGCTTCCCTGCTCGACACCAAAACAATTTATACTGCGGATTAGCCTCATGGAAGTTATGTCTACTTGTGCTTTGCAGAATCTACAAGTCTTTGTTTATCAACAGACATAAAAGTATTTTCACTACCATTTTTCGGACTTAACAAGTCAAAGCCAAATGCATACATGTTTAATAATATTTAAATATAAGAAGATTTACGGCTCCTGTATATGGACATTACAAATTCAATATTAAATTAAATGATTTTTAATAAGACAGATGATCGGCCTTAACAACTCAAAGCCAAATGCATACATGTTGAACAATATTTAAATATGAAAAGTCAAAGCAATTCAATTATAATTATCTAGATTTTTCATAAAAATATATAATAGCTTGGGGTAGCTATCATTGGCAGTACATATTTAGTTTACACCAGTACCGGATACATTTAATATGTTATCCAAAAATTCTAAAACAATATCTACCACATTCCGCTAACACTTCAATATTTTACTTCCATACACTTTTGATGATTATATTTACATTGAGAATGACATTGGAAGTATGCATGGCTGGTACAAACAGATTATGCATTTGGTGTTATCGATTGTTAACTCCGCCAAACAAACCTACTCGTGCTGTACTGTAGACGGGAACAGCTTCGCGGAAACACAAAAACATTTCACCGAAGAGCACGATCAATAGAACGCTAGGCGAAAGAAGTGAAATGGCTATGACCTGTTCATTAATTGTTTCCATGGGTACATAACAACAGGGTTGAACATTCATGTATGATAACAGGCCAACTGGATCAATGTTTTCCGGATCGACACGGACGGCATATCTGGAAACTTCATCATGAAAACCATGTAAGTGTTTATTTACCTATTTGTGATCGGGATATGATATTTTATTTTCGTTAAAATCCTGCTCACAAAGCGATGTTGTCGACGGTATTGCTACAGTTATCACGCGCTCGCTCCTTACTCTGAAGACGAGTGCTCGGCTGCCACATGGGTACAAGGTGTGTAGCACATTTCTGGTGTTCCCCGCCATCATATTGCTGGAATATTGCTAAACGCTGCTTAAAACTAAACTCAGTCACTCAATCCAAGGCAGAGGTTTCAACCCCCAAAGAAAAAAAAGCTTGAGAAGCCGGGGTCCAGGGGCTGCAGGCCCCAGCCGGGTCCAGGACTGCGCCCCTCTAAAGCTGAAGAAAGGTAGTGTTTATAACACCCTAAAAGTGGAATTGATAGGCGAAAATGAGTGAAAGAGTGGCTTTGATTAATTTACGTGTTTTTTTTGTGAGAAAAGCGGGAGATTATCAATGTCTGCCGTGAAAGCATGACAAATGCGTAAAAACCGCGAGTCTCACGGAGACGTTGGGTGTGCTGCAAAAAGCTGGATACGACCAATACAAGCAGTGAATGAACACAAAAGCGTTTCATAGGAGGGTCCAGAGGGGAAGCGGGGCTTTGCGCCCTGAATGTCTATGACTGTTGTAAACGTATGCAAATTAATCGTGCACTCCTCCCCTCTCAAGCATGCGCACCAACCGAATCGGAATCTACCCGTCTTGATGACATCTACACGAGCTGCCATATTAGAGTTTATCATGGGTTGGTAAGTGTTGATCAACCTGTTCCTTTCTTGGAATGTGAGGTTTAATGTTTTTTTGCAAACATGCTGATTACTTAAACTCAGTATTTGTAGTTTACATGTGTATTCTTTCTGAAAGTTTGTCTCTTAAGAATGTATCCGCTTGTTCCTATATTCTGCATTCGGGAGTACTGAAAGGTTCGAAGAAGTAGAAGGATTTTGTGGTTGATCATCATACAATTACCTCCTGGTTTTAAGATGTTTTTGGCATTAGAGCCTCTGCACTTGTTTCTCACAGAAGACATAATTAATTAGTAGGAATAATCCTCTTATATTGTACACATTATCCATGGCGGTATGTACACATTACTATCCCCAGTCACAGCACATCGTACTTTCCGACACTTTTTCAATTCCCCGGGGACCATACAGCCCTGCTGCCTGTCAAGCACAATGAACTTAGCGCTGAAATTGCCAGCATATCCTCACGGGTATACAGTTTACAACCGGGTGAACTCCGACAACGTGGATCTAAGTATCTTGTCCCAGGTTGCTCCGCGATGGAGATATATTTAGCGCACATCAAAGTGAAGAAGCTTATTGAGGCTGGTGATTTAGATCTTGTGGGAAATGTACACTTGTTCCATGCAAGACCATACGGTCATAGCAAGGAATGTACTGGTGGGAAGCTATAATGGTTTTGGTACTGAGTTATGGAAATGATGTATAGATGGTTCTTTGAGTCGAAATGGATGGTTGGATGGTCCTGTGGTGGTACTACTTGTACAGAATCAAAATGTTAAGTACCTAGGGGTACATCTCTTACTGAATGGGTTGGAAAGCGAGAATAATAAAGAGTGAGTTTCCATCTAACATCATATCGACAATGTTTCAGTCATACCACGACAAGACCAGCACATGATTAACCATGGAGTGATACAACCACACAAAATAGTGTCCGATTGTTTATCTTACCTCACACATGAATGTCGCTTTCTGATTGGCTAAGTGGGTGAGTTGATAAATTAATGTCACATCTGTAGTATTTCAGCCATATCGTGACGGGTCTGATTGGCTAAGCTCTATTCTATTATATTCAATGTACCCCGCGTACAGGCGATGTATTATTTTCAATGTACACCGCTGGGAATTCAGAACACTTCTGCTACTTCACGGTAGTACTTTTGTTTTTCTCGAATAACATTGAATCACGGAAATTATCGATGTTTTGCGATTGGAAATCGATTGAAGGGAGATAACTCTAAATCTGTTTACCTTGTGTCGTCTGCAAAATGGTGATTCGCCTCGCATTCAACAGAAGTGCTTCAAACAGTTCAAAATTAAAATTCAGGTGTTCGGTAAGATAATTACACTGTTCACTGGTCCCTCGGGGCCCATGGGCTCATGTACCCTCGAGGCTGGTTTATAAACCAACCTCGAGGGTACATGGCCCTATGGCCTCCTCGCGACCAGTGAACAACTTATAATGTTTAGTTCCCGTTCATGTGTCATTGCGAGAGGTATTAAAATGGACCCCGTGCTTCCGTCCATCCCTACGTCCGTGTACATTCGTCTTTTCCGGAAAGGATCTTCAAAACTGTTCAATATTTCTTTCCCAAACTTCGCACATAGATAGACGTGGTGATGTACTGTTGCCTTTTGGTATTTTCTGAATAAAATAGTAGTTGCGTTTCCATGACAACAACTTTGAATTTCACTGACTTTAGTGGTAGTGCTCTTATGTGGAACAGAACGTAAAAACCTTTCAACACTCTTCTTCCACTTTGTTATAAACACGCCAAAACATTTGACATGATCATAACTAATAGACATACTAGTATTCATGAAGAATATTTTGTCACTGAGGCGGATATAGATGACTTTGTCTTCTTGTTGATGTCTTAAACCGGACAAAAGAACATACACAACTCAAAATTAGATTCAGCCCAAACATGATAATCCCTTTTAAAAAGTAACTCGTCAGAAACACTGCTAACTAAATTCCATGAGCATTTCATGTACTATGTCAGATCATACTATCGCTGAATAACAATTCCTTGTTTGTTTCTCTTCTGACCATAATGAAAAGTGAATGCTGTCTTTTACCTCTCAGATTTGCATATTTTCCTATGTAATGCATTCCTTTCCTGTTGTTTCCCAGGTGGACCAGACAGAATTGTAAAACGTGGACAGCTTTGATAATGGTTGGAATATTTGTTTTCCTTGCGCAAAAGTCATTCTTCATAAAGGACAGACAGATTTGCCCAAAGGTAATCCAAAAGCTTCTTTGAGTCATGTCAAAAAACGCTCCATAGCGAACAAATTATAGTTTTATTCTTTCAAGAAAATGTTGCCTATGAAGTCCAGGAACTATTCACTGTCCTATGCAGAACTATTCTGAAAACAGTTTAAATGATTACTGTACATTCAGTGCACAATTACGGTTGCATTTTTATTAACGGTACAGGAAAGCTTTAAATTTTTTATCGTAATGATTTCATTGTACTAAAGTGTCATGAAACGTTTGTGTGGACTTTGTCATCAGAAAAGACATGTTGATTTTTCATGAGGTGGTGCCGTCTCAGCAGAGCGCCCATGTTGACATCCTGTCAAAAGCTCATTTCCGTCATGAGGATGTGATCACGAAGGTGAGACTGGTATTACGATTGAATCATATGTCGTTGACCTCATCCCCTGTCATTTAATACAACGTATTTTTGTACCCTCTTGCAACACATATTATTTTTATGACCGGCTCGTCATTCTCCCCATATAGATCAGTGTAATTTTTTCTAGGCCTTTTATTTAGTATGTTTTGTTTTTGCTAACTCTTATGTTCACTTTCAGAAAGAAGAGGACACAAACGAGGAGGAACCTTTTCCAATTCCAACCGATGATATTTTAAAGGAAATGTCTCATGAAAACTTGTCGCTTCTTTATCACAGGTAAATACTCTCAGAGAAGAGAGTGAGTGAGTGTGAGTGAGTTTAGTTTTACGCCGCACTCAGCACTATTCCAGCTATATGGTGAACGGACAATCCAGTGACCAACACCATGAGCATCGATCTCCGTAATTGGGAACCGATGACAAGTGTCAACCAAGTCAGCGAGTCTGATCATCCGATCCCCTTAGTCGCCTCTTACGACAAGCATAGTCGCCTGTTATGGCAAGCATAGGCTGCTGAAGGCCTATTCTACCCGGGGGCTTTCATGGGTCTCAGAGAAAGAACAAGCGCATTAGGTACCTTTAAAAACGTTTAGGAGTGATGGTCTGGGGATGTCACACCCATTTTGTTATGTGATTAAAAATTCTGAAGAAAAAAGATATCCTTATCCTTATTTTGACATTACAGACAGAATAGCAAACATATTTCAGTTGAAGATTTTTAAGGATAGGACCATTAACGTTGCGCGATAGTGGGTGTTTTCTGGGACGTGCTTGCTTCGAAGATTTTACATACGCTTCCCCATTCTCTTACTTGTATTGAACTGGTTCATTTTTTAAAAGTAATGTACTAGCAACATATAGAAACTGTGCATTGTCAAAATATTATCCCATTTGATAAGTACGATAACAACGTCAAAGGAGGTACAAACTTTAATGGAGGGATCATGAGACCATAACAAGTCGGGAGAACTTCAACTGAAAAGTCAAATCACAATGACGTCACGGGTCAACAAGCGGGACAGGGGTCAAACGACCATGTCACAAGCTCAATAACGGGTATGTCCACCATCGGCATTGAGAACAGCGGTGCATTGACGACACATAGAGCCTGTCAAACGTGCAAGGAAGGCTTGTGGGATGTCACGCCAGATTCTCTCAAGTTCTCTTGCAAGGCAAGGACGTTATCTGGCGGATGAGGAAGACGGGGTAGACGTCGATTCATCTCGTCCCAAACATGCTGTGTCGGGGAGAGACCCTGTGAAATTGCAGACCAAGGCAGCATGTCAACGTTGTGGCGTTGCAAGAAATCCATAGCAACCCTTGCCGCATGAATACGGGCATTGCATTTTGGAATGTTAACCTAGGGCCATGACTTTGTAGAAGAGGAATTGCGACAGGTCGAAGAATCTGATCCCTGTAGCCCACCCCAGTTACGGTATCCTGAACAATCAGCAATGTAAACTGTCGAACTGTTTGGGGTGAATACGGCGAAGTCCTGCGGTGGTCCGTCATTTGTGTTCATTTGTGCAGAAATAGTGTTCCGGTGGCGGTGGAAATATACAACCTCTTGTCGTTGAGGCATTCGCCCACAAACCACCTGCAACAACATTTTGCACGTCTCAAGGACTAAACCACTGACGTCACGGAACGTGGCACGTGCATGCATTTTGGATACGTGTCACTAACCTCTGTGTTTTAATCCTCATGTATCTACACAACTTTGATTTTAAATTTTGTATGCACAGTTTCTTTACGTGCCTAGTATATATTATGGAATATCTTACTTGGACATCATGTTAGTTCTAAAATGAACAAGATATTGCGTAGTATTATGTGAAAATGTTCAGACAATATAACCAGTCAACCTGGAGTCAGACAAGACTGTACCCTAAGCCCTTTTTTATGTTCCCTTTTGACAAATGAATAGGGGATACAGATCTAAACAGTTCAAATGGAATTCAGTTACATCCCGACACAATTCAAATCGTTTATAATTATTATTATTATTATCATTTGACAATATCATAGTCCTCTCGAGTTCAAGATGTGGTTGACAAGAAATTGATAAATGAATTAGAACATTACAGCAATGATTATACGTTGACTGCTAGTAAATCTAAAACAAAAATAGTTGATTAAAATGGTTGGAAGAATAGCAAAAGGTGAACGATGGTATTCCAGATGTTATTGAAGTAATTCATATAAATATTTAGACGCTGATTTTACAAACCACCTGTCATTTACCACGCATACAGTTCAAGCCTCATTGCGAGGTGCAGAGATTCTAATAGGCATTAAGAAACATATACAAACACTTGGTGACCTATCACACAACTCTTTTTTGCACGATCTGTGATGCTAAAAAATGCTCTGTCCTTTTGTATGGCGATCTGATCTGGGGAATCAAAGCGTCCGATGCCATAAAGTTCATTTATACGCTGATAAGAAATATCTTGGAATAACAATTAATACATACAAGTCAGTATAAGACGAGTGTGGTAGATTTCCCTTATGTATTTAAGGAAATGTTGGTTAAATCATTGGGTATGGCTCCAAGTGTTATGCGATAAAAATGGGAAAAGGAATTTGGTCACAAACCCAAACGAATGATTATTGTCTATTGGATTTGGTAGTACATGGTATGAACAGCAACTAAAATCTCACTCATTATTCCTGCTATGTGTTTACCGACGACTTAAAGATATCTACATGCAAAACTGAAATGAAAACTTTTTTTGTTTATTTATATTCAAATCCTGCAAACCATTTTAATATAGGTAACAGGTATATTAAGAGCTGCTACTTTGCATATCCTGACATTTACACATTCATATCCCTTTTAACCAACTCTAGTAAAATATATTTGGAAAGATTATCAATGTAGATCTATTACGCACCCACGTGAAAAATGCATTCTTAAAAAAATTCTACTAACTGATCATTTATTCACTGTATTTGTACTGTATGCCTGCAGCTTCCTCGGAAAATATATAGATATACAGAAAAGAAAGGCAGACAAAAACAAAAAGACAGTATAACAGTGCCTCGGTAATATTTAGTACAGTTGGAATCAAACAGCCATAGCGTTATCGTTCTTGTTTGCAGTAGTTCTAATGTTAATGCGCCAACATATGAAACCAGTGGGGCACAAACATATTTCAGTTGAAGATTTTTAAGGATAGGGCATATTTAAGGATAGCACGATACCGAGTGTTTTGTCGGACGTGCTTGCTTCGAGGATTTTACGTACGCTTTCCCATTCTCTTACTTGTATTGAACTGGTAATGTAATGTACTAGCCACATAAAGAAACCGTGCATTGTCAAAATATTATCCCATTTGATAAATACGATAACAATGTCAAAGGTACATATAAACTTTAATGGAGGGGTCATGAGACCATAACAAGTCGGGAGAATATTGGACCGAAATATTACGGAGAAAAATATGGGTTGGCCATGAATGCATTTAACTGTGTTTGTCTTCTGTGTCGAAAGAAAATAAGTCAAAACAATTTCTTAAAAACTGGTGCCTAACGTCCCTCTTAAATACATCACATAAATTAGACTCGACACAAGTTGCAAGCAGAATCAGAACTGTTCTACCAGAAATAATAAATGAGGATCAAAAGGGATTTGTTGAAGGTAGATACATAGAAGAGATAACCAGACTTGTATATGATCTGATGGATTACACAGAACCCTATCAAATCACAGGTTTCCTTCTACTTGTAGACTTTGAATAAGCATTTGATTCCGTTGATAGAAACTTTATAAAAAATGTGTTACTTTGAACCAAGCTTACAAAATGGATCTATCTTCTTTCAATGGAATTGAATCAAGTGTATTAGCTAATGGTTATGGTAGTTCCTTTTTCCCAGTAGCAAGAGGCTGTCGCCAGGGCGATCCAGTATCCCCCTGCATATTTTATGTGTTGAGATCTTAGCCCTCATGTTAAGATAGAAACAAATGTAAAGGGAATCAGAATGGGAAATATAGGACATGTTTTCGGACAGTTTGCTGATGATGCCACAATTACACTAGATGGATCAGAGAAAGGAATACATGTACAATTCCTTTGCTAGAGTTCCAGGACTCAAGGTTAATGCTGACAAAACTAAGTTAATATGGATAGGATCGAAGAAACGATCCCTTTGCAAGGAGTGTAAGTTTGATCGGACGCAAACGTTTCAAATTACTGGGAGTGTAATTTGACATAGACTTAGACTATATGGTAGATTTGAATAGCAAAAGCAAAATAAGGTCAAAAGAAAAAGAAATAAAAATATGGCAAATAAGAAATCTGACCCCATGGGTAGAGAAATAATGCTCAAATCAATTCTCCTCTTGAAGTTAAACCATCTTTTCAGCTCGTTATCCAATCCATCAGAAGAATTTATATACGATTTTCAGAAAACGTGTCTTCAGTTCATTTGGAAATGTAAAAGAGACAAAGTTAAATGAAACGTTATGGTAGCACCATCCAATATTTGTGGTATAAATGCCCCAGATATAAGACATGTTATAGCAGGTCAAAACTCAGGTGAATGAGAAGACTAAATTGACACCCCAAGATGTTCACATACATGTAACATAGCATTATTACCTTTAGAAATCTTTGGATAGCCTCTCCCAGTCAGTATGGTACAACAATAACACACGTGTTGATGGGAAACCCATTTTATATTTTGATTTATTTGATAAGGGAGAGATCTTTATCAATGACTTCATGAACGACTTCGGTGGCATCTGCACCTTACAAGAATTTCAATTAAAACATGACTTGCAAATTGAATTTTTTGAGATATCAAGAACTAAAATCGGCAATTGTGAAATACACTGGAAGACTGGCAGGAAAATTGATGTGTCCTTTTCTCCCTTTTAATTTTAAATGGCTGGGAATATTCAAGGAAGGTTGTAAATCTTTATATGTAACCTTGTGTGACATGTAATTTACAAAAACGCAAGGGTTAAAAATATGAAACAGTATTTTAGCTATAAATAAATATCTCTTTCAGACAAAATGCATGGATTCTCCATTGTGTACTTTTTGTTATAAAAACAATTATCCACTTATTTTTTTGTTGTGAACATGGAAAAGATGACTGGTTGGCTCAGTGTAATTTGTGAAGGAACAATACTCTTTACAAATGAAAATATAATCTTTGGATTGGGGGGGGGGGTGGGCGGGAATAATAACCCCTTAAATGCAATATGCGATGTGATGATTCATATAATCTGTGAACAGTTGCTGTTTGTGACAATGTTTCATTTCACTCACATTCAATCAATATTAATTCAGTTGCTTCACTGCATGTTCAAACTACCCATCCAGTACACAAAACGGTACATTTACTGTAGAGAATACTTGAATATATACACGTTTCAATTTATATCAAACTTTAGGGTGTTCCCATACTTTTTGTTTGTAGTATACATCGCGGTCTCTAGCTTTGGTTCCAAAGGGAAAACTGCCATGGAACAGGAAAAAGTTTGCTTTCTCTTGATGTGTGTGTTTTGTTCTAATAATTTGCTTTATGCTTTAGGTTTGTGGATAATGTCGGCGTGCTGTGTAGAAACATCAACCGCCTAGGTAAACTTAGTGACGGCGGATGGGAGGTGTGTCATGATCAACGATATAGACCCCCAAGCGATTGTCTAGTATATTCCGTGGGGTATGTATTTTACATTTACTTCACCAAGTGTCTTGGGTTTTGTACGCTACCTATACATCATTTAACTTGGTACACTGGAATTTTAATTCTTGCTTTGGGTGTATTGTGTCATTTTCATAATCTCTGTCCATCTACTCAGAAATGATGACACACAGAGTTTTCATCAATTTTGGATTGTTTTTGTTTGTTTTTTAACACCCAGCTTTATGGCAGCTGTTTGTCAATATTCGAGTTTGAACCACACAAACCATTGATTAACATTATGAGCAGCGATTCACGCATTTGGGATACGATGACGTGTTTCAAACAAACCTGCGAGTCTGACGCTTGATATCAAATTAGTGGTCTCTCATATATTACTGAAGTTCAGTTCAAACCCGGATCTTTCCAGATGTCCGTGTGTTTAACTGGACAATAGAAATGCGATACAGTGACAGTTAAGATATTCATTCCACTTCACTCTGTGTTTTCTGTTTCAGCATAAACGACGACTTTAGTTTTGACGACGCTATCGCAAATGAGTACGGATGCGAAGTTCATTCGTTTGATCCAAGGTATGTACCGGTCTTTATGTGATACATGTCATTATCTCACCCCGAGTTTGATCCAAGGTATGTACCAGTCTTTATGTGATACATGTCATTATCTCACCCCGAGTTTGATCCAAGGTATGCACCAGTCTTTATGTGATACATGTCATTATCTCACCCCGAGTTTGATCCAAGGTATGTACCAGTCTTTATGTGATACATATCATTATCT
Organism: Haliotis asinina; assembly: GCF_037392515.1. Taxonomy (NCBI): domain Eukaryota; kingdom Metazoa; phylum Mollusca; class Gastropoda; order Lepetellida; family Haliotidae; genus Haliotis; species Haliotis asinina. The sequence continues at coordinate 31,368,881 of NC_090291.1, forward strand.
CACCCCGAGTTTGATCCAAGGTATGCACCAGTCTTTATGTGATACATGTCACTATCTCACCCCGGGTTTGATCCAAGGTATGCACCAGTCTTTATGTGATACATGTCATTATCTCACCCCGAGTTTGATCCAAGGTATGCACCAGTCTTTATGTGATACATGTCATTATCTCACCCCGAGTTTGATCCAAGGTATGCACCAGTCTTTATGTAATACATGTCATTATCTCACCCCGAGTTTGATCCAAGGTATGTACCAGTCTTTATGTAATACATGTCATTATCTCACCCCGAGTTTGAGACAAAGCCACCCTAGCCTCAAATCGAAGCATACTGTGTCCATTCTCATGAAAACAGTGGCGCATTAACACACATCGTTAATACCAGAGGCATCACAGTTCACTACCCATTTCAAGTGTAAACTTCCACAATATAGTCCCTCAAGTCTGTGAATTACCAAGCGATGATGTTACTACAAAACAGACTAGATAAAAGGACACGTATTTCCACTTCAAAATAATAGAGCTCGATGCTGGTATACATGAATTCAACTGCCGCTCTAGCAACTCAGGAATAAATTAAATTAAACTAGGAAAATAGCCCGTCGTGAATTGACCACATGCCTCTCCATGGAGTAACCAAGCAAGGAAGAAGAACTGGACTTCGCACGCGGGAGACAGTGTAGCTTCGTGGATAAAATGTGCACCCGTCCAGCTGAAGACCCGGGTTCGATTCCGCATGTGGGTACAATGTGTAAGGCTCATTTTTGGTGTTCCCTGACGTGATATTGCTGGAACATTTCTACATTGACTCAAACCAATGATCACTCACTCACACGTATGTTTAGATTAGACCTGTATTCATAGTGTTCAAATTTCAGCATGAAGACAAAGTCCTACAGACGAAGTGAAAAAGTATTTTTTCACCAAATAGGAATATCTGACAGTGATGTTCATATCCCAGAAGGCCAGACAGGATGGGAGATGCGCTCACTAGGGTCCATGAAGAAGGAGCTCGGTCACGACAAGGTGAGACAACTCACCGTTCTTACCATACCTCATGGTTCATTGCCTCCTGCTCAGATTGTTCATTGGTTCGAAGCCAATGGATGCCGTCCCTTGAAGTTGCGACGAAAACTCTCTCTCTCTCTCTCTCTCTCTCTCTCTCTCTCTTTATGTCTCGCTCTCTCTCTCTCCATCGAGCATCGAGCTACACAATTTGGATTCAATGACATGTGTCAACCAAGTCAGCGAGTCTGACCACCCGATCCCGTCTTACAACAAGTACGGGTTACTGGGGATCAGTTTTAACCTGGATCTTCACGGGTAGATCTTTAATGGACTCGTGGCTGAGCTAAGCTGAACCATATACGAAGGTTTAGCGAAGCACAACTTAAATTGTTTGATGGAATACATATAGCCTTTTAAAAAAAGAAAACATGTGCCAAACGTGAAACTTCGGCCAAAATAACCGATTCAGTTGTGTCAAAAATCCACTTAGAGAAAAAAAACTTAAAAAGAACAAGAATACAGTTCTACCCATCACATTGTTAAAACCGTCAGTTATACAACAGTATCAAGGATAGTAACAATGCTTGTTGCATACATGTTCATTTTGGTCTTTTGAATATGGAAATATTTTACAGGCCCTTGTAACAACATCCTAACGAAGCGGTCTTAAAATCTTCAGAAAAATTGTATGAATGGACGCACTTTTAAAACAGTGATTCGACCTGGAAATTTGATGATGAAAAGTCTTCAGATATATTCTTTCCCTCTGAATTTGCGTAACCCCATATTTCTGTTTCATTCTGACAAATGTTTATAATATTTGTTTTTTGTAATGTAATACTGTTTATTACGGTCTTGTATCCTTGTGTAACGGCGAGTACTAGTATGTGATTTGCATTGACTGCAATGATGAGCTTCACTGGACAGTTTAGTGGAACAGGAGCTCTGTCCCCACGAAATAACTTTCTAATGGCTGATCTAGTGACCCTATTTGATCTGATATTCCTAGGTTTATGTTCACGTATGATACTATAATTATTTAAATTGTAACACCTGGTCCCCTCTGCCAATATCAAACTAGTTTAGGTCTACGTAGTTTGGTATATATGTGAGTTTAAGTTGCTTCTGTGTTTGAAAATGTTTTTAATCGACGAAACCGGTGTTATAAGAGGTCAATTAATCAGGTGCTAAATGAGACTCAGTTCATTTGGTCTAACTAGGACACCATTCGTTCAAAAAAGACAATGGTTTTGACTTACATGGAGTGTCACAGACGCATACAATTTACAATCGTACAGGAGCGTGAGATTAGTGGTCCAAGCGTTCGCAAGTCATGCCGACTTTTGATACCATCCCCTAACGATAAAATCGCACGTGCCTCTCGCTTAACTGACAATTTTAGAGTTGTTGCTACACCCCTATCACAAATCGTGGAGTATCGAATGAGTGAGTGAGTTTAGTTTTACGCCGCACTCAGCAATATTCCAGCAATATCGAGTCTGACCAGGCAATCCAGTGATCAACAACATGAGCATCGATCTGCACAATTGGGAACTGATGACATGTGTCAACCAAGCCAGCGAGCCTGACCACCCGATCCCGTTACTCGCCTCTTACGACAAGTATAGTCGCCTTTTACGCAAGTGTGGGTTGCTGAAGGCCTATTCTACCCCGTACCTTCACGGGTCAGCATCGAATGTAAAAAGTGATTGTTTGTAAACAACTCCCGACTAACGGGATCGGTGATCCGGCTTGGTGACTACGTTGACACATGTGATTGTATCTCAGTTGCGTAGATCGATGCTCCATGGACTGTCTGGTCCAGACTCGATTATTTACAGACCGCCGCCATATAGGCGGAAAATTGCTGAGTGCGGCTTGAAGCAAAAAACAAACAAATCATACCAGCATAGTACTGTTATCCAACTTTGCGAACACTATCATCGTATTCAGCCAGCTCTTTGTATTCTGTGTGTTTCGTAACTACAATGCGTCCAGAAAAATCAGTAACACTTTTCATGTTTGTATTTCTTTCAGCGACGCATCAATGTCTTAAAGATGGATATTGAGCACTGGGAGTGGAGAGTCCTCCCAGAAGCCATTGCGACAGGCTTCCTGGATGACGTCACCACCCTCGATTTGGAGCTTCACAGCTGGGTCATAGAAAAGGGCACTTATATTTATGAGCCCCCAGCTGAAATCTATTTGGGTTATTTGAGAACTCTTAGACAATTACATCAACTTGGCTTCCGTATTTTCTTAACTCACAGAAATCTTGGATCCTGTCAGTTTAAATCTAAATTTGGCATGATGAGAACCAGTTGTCAAGAGATCGCCATGGTGCAAACAAAAAAGAGGGGTTTGTGATTTGCAATATACGTAATGGTTTGTTTTCAGCTGAAAACAATCATTTGATAGGTGAAAGAGTGTAATCTCAGATATAACATGTGTTATAATTTCATTGTATATACTTCTACGTTTTTCTTCCAATCTTCAAAACCAAGAAACGATTTTGAGTAAAGAAAAGGACATTCACCCTTGAACATGGACCAAAGCTTCACTTTTGCTACAGAAATATTAATTGAGGTAATAAGATGATTGCATTTTGTATTTTTCTCACAAGCTGAAGTTGAAGTGAGAACCAAGATTCTTGTACACATATTATTTATTGCGTGTCGGCTTTATGCTCTTATCCACTAGATGTACTGTCCTGAATTACACCCTCAGTGACGATCACTATGAATGTGATCAACAAGTGTCACTTTTCAATAATATCTCCTCCATATGACGCGACCGGGAATCGATCTGTCAGCTCCCTTTGTCTTGGAAAGACTCGATCGTTTTATATGCGTGCGTGAGCGCCTAGGTGTGTGCATGTGTGTGCCAAGCGTATTATGTACTCATGTGCCGCATTAGTTTCATACATTGAATGTGGAATCTAACGAGATGTAAGAATGAAATTCTTTTTCTCAAGTGTTTTGTCTGGATATTGCTGATATAATATATTTTACTTACAGCAAGGAATTCACATTTGTTTGTTGCTTCATGATAACATTTCATGCCTGTATCGTCATTAAAATGATGCTTGAAGATACAGTTAGTGCTATTTGCGTACATGCGTGCGTGCATGCGTGAGTCCCTAGGTGCATGCGTGTGTGTGCATAACGTATTGCGTACTTATGTGCTTAATTATTTTCGTACATTGAATGTGCCGTGTAGCGAGATGTAAGAATAACATTCATTTTCTTAAGTGCTTTGTCAGTATGTTACTGATGTTCATTGTTTCAAGATAACATGTCACGCCTGTATAATGATTAAACTGTTTTACACCGCCTTACTATCACGTCATTTTGTACAACATGTCGGATCATACAGGTATTAACAACGGTCGTATCATAACCTGAAACATGAAGAAGGCGATATGGAGGACGCGGTGGTCTAAGGCGACAGGCTAGTGATACGGCGAGCTAGAGGTGACGGGATCGAGCCCATCTGTGACCGGCTGCAGCGTGCATATATACCGATTTATGGTCTCTGTCAGGTGTAAAAAGCTTGGAGTCTACTTTGTGTGCAGACTTTTTTAGTGGTGTCACAACCCCAGTGTACAGTACATAACCTTGTGCACTTAAAGGAACCCAAAGGTCCGTTGGTATATGACCAGATGGTGGCCACATGAATACGTGCAAACACCTAGTTTACTAGGGTACAGCAACGTGCAATAGACTTGAACAAAGTACAACATATGAATCGCACTACGCATATGGGATATGGTGACGTTTGAAGTGAGTCAGCGATCCTGACCATCCGTTAGCCGCCTGTTACTATAAGCGGTGATTACTGAAGAGTTAATTCTAACCCGGATGTTCATGTGGATCAATGGCTTTCATATATTTGCTGACGTCTGAACCAAATACATCCAAGGAGGTCAGTACATATCTAGAATGTGTGGTAGGTCGAGCACCATTCACCAAAATGAAACATCCCTTTGCTCGTTTTTATTATCACAAGATAGGAACCTGTTTCTGGAAAATATTCCATTTTAGACACGAGGTGTTGGCTCGCATTCTGTGCGCAGTCTTTGGTCAGTGTTTCACGGTACCTTTGTCAGTGGTTGCGTCATTTAGTTCAGCCGGTTTGCCATCCACCTTCACTTTGTCGAAATGAATAATATGAACTCCAGAATCAGACGAGTGAGAGAACCGTGCCTATAATTTTTAATGTGTAATGTCTCGTAACTCCAAACGGAGTGGCCAAATTTAATGTTATATACAGTGCACAGTGTAACTCGGACTGCTGTCTAATTCGGACTTTTTAGTCGGTCCTAACCGGGGTCGAATTGGACAGAGTGATCTGTATATACCTTTATGTAACATTTGAGGTACGATACGATAATACCATCTGTCTGTAACGCGTGTTATACTTGGGATTATAATTTCCGGTAACGTACACTGATACACAACGCTATTAGTAACAAGTGTTGTATTTCGGATTACACCTTTTCAGTGAAGTAAAGTAAAGTACTTTTTCAGTGAGGTAAAGTAAAGAAACTTACTGCGAGAGTGCAATATCAAATATAACACGTGTTACATTTGACCAGTTTCTAAACGTTAATAGAGACAGCAAACAACAATTTGATAAATTCATCTTATAAAGCTCCTCATGAATGTGTATTGGATTTGTATATTCTCTGATGCACGACACCTTACCTTTGCAAAGATGGGAACTGAATACATATCCTTGTATCCGTTATTAACATTCAAATGAATTAGAAATGTATTTGTGTTATTTATTTATATTTTACAAAATGAGATGAAAATGCAGTATAGAGAGGGTTCGGGAGATCCTGTCATGTCTCATAAGCAACTCAGGGTCCTTGCCCCCACTACACGCAGTCCAGACAGCGAATGGGACTTCTCCCAAGATACCCTGCTTAGTCGAACCCTCAAGAGCTTTTGTAGAGAATATGTAGACACCCCAACACTGCAGCCTTCTGCATTACCCAGAGTGTCGGGAGGGTTGTGCCCCAGTTTGAAAACCCGGGTCCTCAGGAGATTAGGTGGTACCAAACCAAGGGCACCGAGAACGATAGGGAGTCTGACGACAGTGTACTTGAGATGCAAGCGAGACATGTCAAAGGTGAGGTCGGCATATTTAGTATGCTTTTCCTGATTCTTGCCAATCACGTTGCCTGCAAAAAGGGACAGAAAATTAAATAATGTTAATAAATCCAATGGCTCTCTCAAACAGGACAATATGAGGTTTACTAGGTGGAATTCTTCTGAGACTCTATATGGGCCTGTTCCACAAAAGTTTAAAAGCATCATTTTCCAAGACGCCCTGGACATGTTCAGCATCGTACCAAGGATGCACCTCGGAGTCAAAGTCACAGGCGTGTCGGAGAGTGTAGAAAAAGCAGCAGGCCGTCTCATCATGTTTTTCATTATTTCCACTATTTATATTATGCTAACATTTGCATAGCGCCACTATTTGCATAGTGTCCAGTCCAGCTGCTTTCCGATGGAAACAAATTAATGCCGTGTCCAGAAAACGTATGTCCAATGCTCATACACAGAAACAAATGACGTTTAGTGTATTTGCATGTTCCTTTTGATGCACAAGTGAGCTTATTTTAACGTTTTCATCTTTATTTGTGTGCAGAAAATGAATCACATCTACAACCTGCTTCAAGTAAATGCATCACAACTAGGGCTACACAAACACGTTATTACTGATAACCGAAAATAACGTTCTCACGACTCTAACATACTTTGTAACTCAATAGTGTATCCATAAATTATAGCCATCCTTCTTTAAGCCGAGTAACGTCATGTGCTCAACTGAGGAAAATGTGTCCATGATTAGGTGAGTGACTATAACACTGATTATACCGGCATTACATGCTAGTATGTGGATCCAATGATTTACAGAGCATAGATGATACTATTGAGATGTGGAAATCAATTGCGTAATGGTTATGATGTAGGTGGTCTCATTTATAAATACTACCCGTGAAGATCTGGGTTAGAGTTGGTCTTCAGCAACCCGTCGTAAGAGGTGACTTACAGGATAGTACATAATTAAATCTTGAACCTAGTATACATACATAATCTGGTCTTCAGCATAGTATACATACATAATCTGATCTTCAGCATAGTATACATACATAATCTGATCTTCAGCATAGTATACATACATAATCTGATCTTCAGCATAGTATGCATGCATAATCTGGTCTTCAGCATAGTATGCATGCATAATATGTACTCTTTCATGGTATCAAATCAAATCAAATCTGTATTTAGTACTGAGGAGGCCAAAAGCCTATATTACATGTAATATTTACAATTCTCTTACCGGCATGGTTTCATAAATGAAAACCAAAACATTTTAATTTTAATTTCAAGAATTCAATAAAGACGAAACTTTATCAACTGATAGATGGACACAATAGAGTTCTTTAATATATTTTTACGCATAGCATTATATGCTGGGCATAGTAGAAGAAAATGATATTCGTTTTCTATAACATTATTATGACATCATCAACAGATTCTACCTCTTTCAGTTAATAAATTATAAGATGAACAACGGAAACGAGCTAAAACTATCCCATATTTCTTAACATTAACACATGATGAGTAACCTTCAGTATAAATGTGCGCTTGAAAGACTGAATAATAATTAGATTTTGTTGCTACTGACATTGTTTCCAAACATCTCTACTCGTAATCTTTTTTCTTTACGTGAATTGTTAGAAACAACGACGAACCTTCAACGTTTTGTTCATCCCATAAATGATTAAATCTAGTCGAGAATAGTACGTGCTTAATATCTCTTCTATAATTACTTTACCTTCTTTGTCATAGGGTAGCATCATAATATAGCATTCTTTGGTAATGGCATACTTAGTAACCTTTGGAATCAAAGTCCCCATATTTCAGCTTCATACAGTAGAACTATTAAAGAATATTAAATTTTGATCACCGAGCATTTTATTATTTCTCAATATAAATGTCAATACTTTTCGTTCTTGAACAGATGCATATTTCGTATGTACCAACCCTGTAAGATGATTAATAAAATATATATCAAGGTATGTATATGAAGTGATAGTCTCTATATTACTGCCTTTATAATACCATTTATCCTTTTTTGATAATTTCCACCCTTTCTTCAAAACAACTACTTTCGTATTATCCATATCCAAATTATTTTAAAAAGTGGTTTTCTGTTTCGCTAATTTGCTTCAGTAGCAATGGTACTTGAGATGAGAACATTATCATCTGCAGATAATAAAAGGAAAAGATGAAACATATCGGGACGCAACTGGATACCATGTGAACAGTTATTTTTAATCGATATTGCTAGTCTAGTTCATTTATGAAGAAGGAAAAAAGGATTGAGTACACAACCTTGTCTTACTCCGGTAAGTGCTTCAAACGTTTCAGAGAGTACAATTTTACTCCTGACACAAGCTTTAACATTTTCATACATGCTACTTAACGGTTTGGTTATTTCTACAAACGTTTACTGTCTCCTGAATGGCCTTTCTTCAGCACCTAGACTATTTACAAAAGTGCAGATACCAGTGTCTTCATTACTACCTAATCACAATTCAGACAAAATTCATAGAATGAAATACACCTGCAGAGATACATTAAATCAAAAGAACTTGGTGATTCGAGAACTATCAACTGTGATAGGACAGTTACGTGCAAGTTCAGCTGGGGCGAAATATGGGCCCGTGTGCTACAAACGTCTGGAAATCATCAAAATCAAAGGGCTAAATTTACATAAAGGAAAGTACGACGGCTTTGTGCAGGGAGTCAGTATGTGGTGTATAAACACTGCTGGTACAATGCCACAAACCTTAGAACTATCCCAACCTATACTTATAGTCAAGTCAAAAGCTTCAAAGTCAGGCAGGGGAGGTGTATCTAACAGTGTGGAACTTGGTACATCTCTCACTTAATCTTTAAATTAGCGGGCTAGTCCATTTTGCACTAAGGGTATATGCCTGTTGTTGTTTTAATTAATCCCCCATTTCGTGTAAAAGAAGTGGGTTTATGACTAATGGGACATTAACCTTGTGTCTATGTCCATTGATGACCTCAAACCTCTGCCCTAGCTATTACTGTTTGTACTCCCTGATATCAATGCGACAACAATAATTCACTCACCTTGTCTATAAATATTGTGTTTATTCACAGGAGGCCACAGGGTCATGTGCAATTCAGACGTGAACATATAAATAGGTTACATCATAGATATGAAACATGTCGCCTTATTTTCATAGATGACTCTGTTTAATAAGATGCTGTTATTTGCACTGTTGATTGTGATGCAAGTACCCGTCAATGCTGCTATTTGCACTGTCGACTGTACTGTGATGCAAGTACCTGTCAATGCTGCTATTTGCACTGTCGACTGTACTGTGATGCAAGTACCCGTCAATGCTGCTATTTGCACTGTCGACTGTACTGTGATGCAAGTACCTGTCAATGCTGCTATTTGCACTGTCGACTGTACTGTGATGCAAGTACCCGTCAATGCTGCTATTTGCACTGTCGACTGTACTGTGATGCAAGTACCTGTCAATGCCACTGCTACTACTCATACCAATTTCAGATTTCTATAATTGTTTGTCTTTTGACTACTCGTGCAAACACGAGGGCTGTTCAAGTAATGGCAGCACCCTTATCATCTCTATATATCAAGCATAGCCCCAGTACATATATCATTTATGGAAAACCTCAGATGAGTTCTAATCAAAGACTAAAATTGATTTTGTGACGTCATATCCAATGTGAAAAGTGGTTATGACGTCACAATGTGATGTCATGACTGTCATTAAAAATGGAGTTCAGCAAGGAGACCCTTCGCTTCAATGTTGTCATGAGATCATTCATGACCATTTGAAGTTAAGGCAGATTTGTGCTCCTTGGGTACCTCGTATTCATGAACAGAAACAACGATGGGTTCAGTGTGCTCTCTGTACATTAAGTATGTTTGAATCAAATGGACCAAAGCGGCTCACAGGCAGTATCATTGGTGACGAGACTTGGATGAACTTTACTCGCAGCTAGCCTATTGACCTCATTCCTTCAACTACATGCTTATATTCTATATAGAAACTAGGTTCGATTAACACTGATATCGCAGAAATTAAGTACGCATTTGTTCTTTGTGTAATCTTTGAATAAAACATTAACATAATTTCCTATCTATATGCACATGTTGAAATAATTCAAGATCTATTCCTTTTTTTCACAAATGGTGTCTTTGTCATAATATGAATTAGAACACAAAGACTTAATTTGATGCAAGTACAGGTCTCCTTAGGAAGGCATGTAGTCATGGAGTTAGTATTAGCGTTTACTACCTCACCTATGTACCTCCCTTTCTTTTGCTACTGATTCTAGTTGGTCAGGTACTAAATGGTTACTAATGTAGCTATACGAGGCTTAGCATGTGTCAGTTTCTTACCAATATCAATCTGTCCACAACATGTGCTAGGTTTAACTACATTCATTAAGTTGTTACTACAGCTACTAAGCTCTTAGTACATTCGTTACCTTGTTAGCAGTGTTACTGGACACACCTGTTACTGAAGCTAATAAGGTGTTAACACACATTCACGTTGTTAATACGACTACTCAGCTCGTATTGCATGTGCCGTTACTTTAATTTCTCAGTTGTTCCTGCATGAACAAAGTTGTCCTTAGAAGCCATTAATTTACTAAACTGTAACTATAGATACTGGCTCGAGGTTTGTTGCACTTCTTTGTTAGTGCTACAATAGACACGAGTTGCAAACTGTAACTGCAGTTACAGGAAAACATATAGGTTCTACCAGAGGTTTCTGCTACAAAACAGCCTCCTACATCAGTTTGAAGCAAGCACCCTACAAACAGTACCTAGCTCGGTAATTACTAATTATAATGAGCACTGCCATGTATCTCAACTTGTGTACTGGGTTGTACCGTCGTCATATTGCTGGGTTGTTTCAAGTTCTGTTTCAACTGCCCATGTTTCACGTACTGACAAAATATCGAATGTACCACGAAAGAATAAAAAAAAAACAATCATGATGTTTATTCAGTTATACCCCCAGTGCCAATGCTGTAAATGTTAGCACTATCCAACTTTGTCTACACAGCATCTTAAGTATATTCGATTTTACATGCAATCACATGAATGTCACTCAGTGTCACAAATATATCATTTTCATTTCATACTTTCTCCAAATGCGTTATGCTTGACAACGACATTAGAATCGAAATTCCACCTTAAATAAATACGTTGTATATGTATCCATAGCATTATCCTCATTCTTCATATCCTCAACCTCTAGAATGCCAATCAAAAAAGCATGTATCAACTATTTATAATGACTTTATTTCGCCACGAGGTTTCCTCGTTTCGTCACAACTTTCTGTGTTACTTTTCGACGTTTATCAAGAAGAAGACCATTAAACAGTTAGATAGCAATTGGGTTCTCAAGCACACAAGAAGATGCGAGCGTGATTTTGGAGGAGCCACTTAATATACACAATTATAAACTGGACAAAGGAGTGTACACACCACTGACCTGTACCATGCAAATACTAAAATCGTTCGAGCAACGTTCACAGAAAGAAGACGTTGTTTTTCTATGAGTCATTAGGCCACTCTACCAGCAGATTACGTGACTCCAGATCCAGTGATAAGAAACACAATGCAGATTGCAGTGAAGCGAGACATGAAATTGTTGAAGGATGACCTTGCTGACATGGGTCAGATCTATCCCCACTGCCCCCTCGTGAGGCAAAGTAATGTGTCATGGTTCCAGTTATCGTTATGTTCCATTTCACAAGAACTGTGTGCAGGATACCCACTATATTCCCAGAACTCTTATCAATTTAAGGTTCCTGTTTGGATAAAAAAACATAAAAAAATAAAAACATTGCATTTTTTATGTATGTGAGCATGTTAGTTCATGATTGAGATATAAGAACCGTGTTTCTGTATTGTTGCAGTCTTTCCCTCAAGTCCATATGACAGATAACCTAGCTGGGATCAGTGTGGTCACCGTTCAGAGAATATCAACTCAACCGCCGTCTACTTGCCTCCACCCGGAATCCATCTTTGTAGTCGTGTATTGTACAATAGACCTGGAACAAGATCACCATGAACCAGGGTTCGAGCCCACGATTAAGGTTATCAAACACGTAACGCCTAAGAGGGCGAGGCCACCTGTGCTGAGCTTTTGTCACAATGTTAGATGAGCTTGATCTGGATAGCATTGTCTGGCATTCAGTCTAGAAAATCTGGCAAGTCTAGATTTCTACAGATTCTGAAAATGAAGAACGTCCCAGGGATGGATAGATGGGTGTGTTTGTGTGTGTCTGTCTGTCTGTGTTTTTGTCTGTGTGTGTCTGTGTGTGTGTGTCTGCGTGTGTCCGTGGGTGTGTCTGTGTTAGTGTGTCTCTGTGTGCCTCTGTGTGTTTGTGTTTGTGTGTGTCTGTCTGTGTGTGTATCTGTGTTAGTGTGTCTCTGTGTGTCTCTGTATGTTAGTTTGTGTCTGTGTGTGTCTGCTCTGAGTCTGTGTCTGTCTGTGCGCCTGTGTATTTGTATCTAAGTGTGTATGTATGTCTGTGTAAGTCTGTGTCTGTGTGTGTCTTTGTGAGGGTGTGTCATGTATGAGTGTGTATGTGTAACTGTGAATCTGTGTTTCTGTCTGTGTGTCTGTGGGTCTGTGTGTTTGTGTCTGTGTGTGTCCGTGTGTGCCTTTGTGTATATCTGTGTCTGTCTGTGTGTCCGTGTCTGCCTGTGTGTAGGTGTCGCTTTGTGTCTCTGTGTCTATGTGTGTCTGTGTGTTTCTGTGTCTCTCTGTGTGTCTGTATGTTTGTGAGTCTGTCTGTCTGCCTGTATATGTCTCCATGTGTCCCTGTGTCTCTCTGTGTTCCTGTGGCTTTCTGTCTGTGTGCGTTTGTGTCTCTCTCTGTGTGCCTGTATGTGTCCGTGTGTGTGTCTCAGTGTGTGTCTCTGTCTGTGTGTATGTGTGTGTGTAAAGAAATGTTAATTTCAAACACTAGCCATTCGTCTTTGAACAACAGAGCTCAACATACACCACTTTTCAACGACAACTTCATAATCTGCCATCATAGAATGTGTGTCTGTGATTTTCATATACATACATACATACACACATATACGCACACATGCATGCATGCATACATACATGTCAATACGTTTGTTTGTGCTTAAAAAGTGCTGAAACGTTACGCTCGAAAAATGCATTCAGAAAGTAGGCAGCTTTTTATGATAATGTTATGATGTGGGCAGCCATTTGTCATACTAGGACAACAAACGTGTTACACGTTCAGTTACACAACGTTACACTGATGCAACAAGCAAACATGTTGATAATCTGCCATCATAGACATGCGCTTGTCTTCACGCGGCCATGGTCTTTTTCAGAACCTACAACTTCCAAGTACAGCCACGGTAATATCCCAGAGTCTCCAGAACTCTCCCATGGTTCCATAATGCTAGGCAGTTCTGGGCCCAAATTTTCGAAGCTCTCTTAGCTCTAAGATAGTCGTAAGTGTCATATATTAACATTAACTTACGGCTATCTTTGCACTAAGAGAGCTTCGAAAATCTACGCCTTGGACCATACAGGATAATACATAATTATTGCCTTCACCTTGACATTCACTGTTTCATGTGTGTCTTTGTACGGTGATCTACATCTGTAGAGTCTTTTATAAGTTGTGTTGAGTGTAGTTTCAGACTTACGTGCATGTTTTACACCTGTATTTGTGCTTTCTGTTTGTTTTTGATGTAGTTTGTCAACATGTGACATGAATATACAGCTTGTATTAGTCACTGTGTGGCTGAAATACTTTCGATGTGACCCGAAACCGTAAGTCGCTCACTATTTTTTTCTCTCATGAGTATACTGTTAAAATGTAGGGGGAAAATATAAAAAGGTGTCACAACTTTTGGTAGTTTATATCCTTCATGAGCGTCCCATTCGCTGGTTTCACATTACGTTTTGACTCGCTGTGCGCATGCACAAAGTGTGTAAAATGTCTCTGCTGGCAAACTTCCGCTGTGGTCGTATGTTTACTGATAGGCCGATAGTGTAAATATACACTCAAAGTAAAATAATTAAATAAGTATCTACTTACCTCTGACAACTGTTCATAGCTGACTACAAACATCCATTTGCCTATGCTTTTCAATAAAGATGTCCTATTGTGGATGCAGCTGCATCAGAAATGTGTTTCTTGTTAGTTGTGAGACGGGGATGTGCGGGAAGGACAGTGGTGGCGAGATGCGTTCATACAAGGACCTGTTGACATAAAATACGCTATTTATTTCATTACCCCCTGTCTTTGGCCCATAAAAGAATTTAAATACGTTGCATTTGTTTTGATTTTCGTTTTCTGTAGACTGTGTTCACACAATCGGTAAAGCATACGGTCAAAGTGGAAATTGGCTAAAACATAGTTTTGCACGCTCGGTTCGAACCCACGAACACACGTGTGGAAGTGAGACCACACAGCTCAGCGAAATGGGCAGACTGGGACACCTGCAGGCCAGTCTGGGCCCACCTGCACAAAGCAATCTTAGCGTTATGATGGCCATAACTACTTTACTATGACATTGTCTTAGCGCTATGGATAAGTATTTCAGAATCAAAACAACGGAGGACCCTTTCACCATGTTAATTATCATTTTATACTTGCTGTTTTAAAATAGATATAACAATATGTTCCGCAAATACATATACTGGTATCATATAAATTTAAGTAAATATAAGTTTTTCTATATATCTGTGGTTAAATGTGTCACATTCGCCAGACATTTGAAGGGACGAGATAAATCCAGCTACGGTCCATGCAGGTAGCAGCATCGGTGTACGTTCCTATGGTCCCTAGTAAATAGATTTACCTTCAGCTGTTGGCGTCCTATAGCCTGTTTTTATTATTTATTGTCTTAAATAGTAAAATAGTTTTAGATTTACATGGTAGTTTTTTACACTTTCTGTGAAACTCTTTGTTACTTTAAAATCCTCTGATGACTGTTTTTAACAACTTTTCTTTATCGCGTATGCAAAACGTATCTCGTTACTAAGTGTTGAGATCGCTTTGTGTATGTGGCTCCTGAATTCTTTACTCTCTGAAAAGTTGACTGTGACAGTTGTACTTCACGAACCGTATTAACACAACCATGATTCGCATCAGTAGTATAGGGAATGATAGTCCGAAAACACTTTTCAAAAACCCCTCTAAAAAGCCTCATTTACTAAAATGAGGCTTTGGTGGGACCCTTAGCTCTTGCTATTATTGCCCCTACTACAAAGCCACGCCATCACGTTTACCGTGACTTGGCAGGCGGTAACACTGTGCCGTACGGTACGATCAATAATTCTTCTCTTACAAACCCCCTACCCGGCCCATCCCTCAAGTAGTACAAGTTAGGTTCGTCGGCTTTCATATCCACTTTATCTATGTTGTAAGTTTTGACTGACCATATAGGATCGGTGGCTCGCTTACGGCTATCGCCCTCGTGTTCCCCCGGCTGGTATAGATACCTAACTAAGGTCCTATCTGGTATCTGTTTCTCCTTTCCACGCAATGGAGCAGACGACTCTGCTAACACTGATTTTAGTTTGATAGCGTCTGCCGGTTTCTTACCGGTGAGACGGGTGACTTCATGGTTGATTGCCGACACCACCTTGGGTAACCTCGTGACCCATTCAGTCGATCGTTTTCCAGGGGTGGCCATCTCCCTAGCATACTGATAGCCGAACAAGCGCTCAGCCAAAGTCCTATTAAATCTCTCAACTATGGCTTGGCTGCGATGGGCTCCGGCCGTGCCACGTCTGACCTTTGTATCGTGTTTGGCTAGCAGTTGTGAAACGGCACCCATGAACTCCCGTCCGGGATCAACTTGCAGCTCTGTTGGCCAAGTCAGCGGGCTGCGCTTGTATATGCGTTCTAATCCTTTGGCTACTTTGGCCGAATCTTTCGTGGTCAAGGGTTCGGCTTCCTTGTAACGACTGGCTACGTCCACTACGGTTAAGGCATACTTGTACCTCTTATCATGAGGTAGGAACAGTAGGTCTGCCTGGTGAATGCTATTAGGTATGTTAATTCCGAAACTCCTTCTAGGTACGTAGCGTGGCGCCGGCAAATAGATCTGCCACAGGGCTTGTTTTTCAAGCCACGCTTTGGCTTTCTCTGGTGATACTCGTGCCATTTTAGATAGCTTATCTACTGCGCTAGCTCCTTTCCAATATCCACGCGGGCTGTAATAAATAGCCTCAAATTTTTTCATGTCCATACGCGTATGTGTTTATACCATCAATAGCTATCCAACGTTTCGTGTCCATAGGCGATAGGGACGTCTTGTTTATAGTCAGTCCGTATATCTTATGTCCATCACTTCTAAGCGTGTTCATCTTATGTCTAAAGGTACGGGTCTTGAACAGAGCCTCCTTGAATCTGGCGTGTTTGATGTGTTGTTTCACCACATACTTCTTAACCCCCTTAGCCTTCCGGATCTCACTATTGTCGGCTTTCAATATGGAGTACATCTTAGGTCTCAAACCTATGTACTCAGCTATTGGCGTGCCAGCACACTCGTCCTTCATCTTACCTAGGACCTTTTTATTTACCGTGCTGTGTATAGTATGGGTCTTAGGATAGTCGCTGGTGTCGTATAAATCGATGTGTTTTTTCATGTCCTCGTACACGTCCTCGGTTCGAATCTTCATCAGCAGGGAATCCGTGTCAGTGTACAACACTTCGCACCTGTCGCCGTACTGTTTCTTGAGCTCGTTGTAGTAAAAGTCGTACATCAGGTGTTTGGATAAATCGAGGATACTCATCCCAACGTAAACAGGTCGGTTGAATTTTATGTGACTTTTCTTCATGTGTATGGCAACTAGGTCATCTGTGAATATTTTATTACGGTTGAATGCCGGACTGGCTATCAATTTCCTGAGCTTGTCTTCCTCACTAGATCTAACCAGTTTCACGGTTACGCGTTTCCTCAGGTTTTCCATAGTCTTACCAAACACCGAGTTGTTCATGAGCTTGTAGAGATTTTTTTCAAAATCACTGGTGGCTTTTTTTCGTAGGTCTGTGTTCATTCTGATGTAGGGCTCCATCCATGGGCTCTGGTTGAACATGAGCACCCTGTGTATTTTAGTCAGCCTCATACCCAATGACAGGTACAGCTGTAGGTTGCGATAGTGAACGATGTACTTGGTCTTATTCATTAAGTTAGGCACGAGTTTCTCAACGTCAGCCACACGACCACCTGACAAGTTATGTTGGTACTCAGACATCCAGTCTGTGTTAACCTTCATACGTTCGGGTGCAAGGGGATAGCTGTTGTGCGATGTGTGTAATTCCTTGGGATACTCTAAGTCAACTTCGAGGATATACCCTTTGTTCGAATCTGGTGCAATGCTCATAATATCAATGTTTGGTACCCATTCGAATCCTCCTGTAGGTAGATACTGGCTCATGGCCCAGCCGTACAGGTTATTTGCGTCGAGGTAGAGAATGTGATTGGTTGGTTTGTTAGGATCGTAACCTTTCACGTATTGATTATTTGCTTTCGCGTATCGTTTGGATACCATGGAAATCCCACCTCGCAAGCCTTTCTCAATGAATAGGTGCATGTCGTAATCTGTGAGCAATTCTAAATTAACTCCTGTCTTTTTAAGCAAGGCGTCCCACGACAGACCTGGGCTGGTGTAATACCATGCGGGGTCGAGTTTATACTGCTTGAAACATGTTTGCCGAAACGTCTCGAACACGTCGGCTAACAGCAGTACATCTGTCCTCAAGTACAGGTCGTGATAATCGCCAAGGTTCTTACAACCAAGTTTATTCCATACGTTAATCGCGTGCGAGTAATCGTCTCGTGAGACGGACGCCTCATTCAGCTTGCTATAAAAGCAGTCGATAGGAGGTAGTCTGGTCTCTGTGAACTTAGCCCAGCTATCCATGTACTCATATGGGTATACGCCCTTCCTCATGAGCAGGTGTCTAGTCTCGGCGTCTGTGTATCGATCTGTGATAGGGAAGGTATTGTTGGCCTTGACCAGACTGTCGAGTGACGACAGGAGGAATTGAAACGAGTCAATGAACCTAAGTCCGTTTAAGCTGAAGGAGATGTATCTCTCCATGTTGTTTGGGATGCACGATATATTACCATCGATTTTCGCGATGGCCTGCATGATCAAGTGAGAGTCGTATCCTCTCAAGTTGTGAAAGACAACGGGGATGTTTATTGTCTTAGGGTTGATTTTAAGCTTGAGGTTGCACGCGTTGTGAGCGGCGCCTCTATACTTACCAGTTATGTGGCAGTGATCTCTCACCGAATCACCGTTAAGTGGCGAGTCGCACACGTGACAGTTAGTGCTACTGGCGTGAGCTAGCTTGTCGGCTCTGGTCATACGCATTGGAGCGATTTTATACAATGCATTCCTAATAATTTTTTCTTCCTCCTGCAAGCACTTTAGAAACCTTTCAGCCGCGTCAGGACCCCTATACACTACCGGAGCTTTCGTTTCCCCATCACAACGGACGACAATGTATCCAAACGAACAGGCTTTATGCTCTTGTGTTTTGTGTGTGAAACTCCCACTAGTGGATGATTCCCCTACAACTAAGGCTTCGAAGTCGGCGTATATGATATAAGGCACAGACATTTGATTCTTGTGATTGTCGAATTTTAGGATATTTTCACCTTCCTTAGGCATGTCGGCTCGTATGGCCGTCTGCCCAACACCTTGGCAATCCTCCAGGTGGGATTCTAATAAATCGGCCCGACTGAAACAGTGTAGGCATCGTACACAAAAGTGTTTTTCCCCAACGTGTTTCGACTGGTCGTGCAACAACCGGCTGAGATGTTTTATCCACGTGTAGTGATACTTTTCACCTTTTTGAATCATGAATAAATTAATAACTTGACAATCCTTCACCAGGCTGACCCTGTGTACTATTGTTGTGTTACCTTCGTGTCCAAAGACATTTATAGCCAGATTATTCTGTTTTTCTACTTTAGTGATCTGGGATATTGGGGTGGGTTCATCTATACCATCCCAGTTGAGCCCATCGTCCTGTGGATAATTAGAAGGTCTGTTCGGATTAGTGGCAGCTGGAAATAAGGCTGACCTGATAGATAACCTCAGGCAATCGTTTCCTCTATTCTTAACGTTTACTATGGCTTGTTTGTTCTTATAGTAGGGAGGCAAGGCTAGGTATGACCCACCTCTGAACGGCACGTATTTAGCTATATCTAGATAGACATTATCGATTTTATCTACAGCCCACCCGGACCCCATGTGTGTGTAGCGTTCTAGGTATTCTCGTATCTGCTGAAAACTATTATCGATTGATGTGTCAATGGTCTCTGCATGTGTGACGACCTCTTGTTTACCTCGGAAGTAAGGTTGAACATACTCAGTGGTACTCCCAACCTGCTTATCGAGCGACATTTTCACTGTGATCTGAAACTTGATACTTCCTAGATTATTTAGTTCCTGGTTGACCTTATCAGCTATCAGAGGCTTAATATCTGTAATGTCTATGTTTCTATCAATGTGCATGCGCCAACCTCTCAAATAATTGCCTACGGCGTGCTCAGTGCGCACAAACTGTAGGTCAATAGCTCTATTCTGTCGTAATAATTCTACAAGCTGTGGTTTTCTCATACGAGAATACCCACCTAAACCCAAATCGTGTGCCTCGGCTTTCAGTTGTTTTACAGTTGGACGTGCTACTGGGGTATGTGATAACAATGCGGTTAACCCGGCTTTCCCCAGTTTTGAATAACCCGTGTATCCAAGCTGTTTCGCTTGAGCTTTTAACTGTTTTACCGTAGGAGGGACTTCTAAACCTAGTAATCTCAACAATGCTGGCTTCCGCATTCTAGAATACCCGATAACACCTCTCTGCTTTGCGGCCCGCTTGAGCTCGCGCACAGTAGCCATAGTGTTTACACCTAAGAGAATCAATGTCTAATTGGTCGGCAGTAACTCTTAAAAAATATTTTCTGGTGGCCGGGTACAATTCTAGACATTCTGTCAAATCGTCCCACGTACCTGGTAAAATATATAGTGTGGCTGTTTCAATCCAGTACTCGCCTTGGGTATAGTATTCCTTGTATTCACTTATACTCGAAAAACGTTCTATATGGTATTGAGACGCGATATCCCGCTCCCATTCGAAGGGGCGAGTATACTTAACACCCTCTTTAATCCATACCACGTCCATTATTATCTTAAATCTGAAGCTGCCCCATAAGGCCAGTTCATATTTGAATATGTTTTCCACAGACATAGCTATACGTAGGTGTGTATAATCTCTAATTGGAGTCTATCTTGAGCAGTCGCCTACGTTCTTTTATGTAGCCTTTTTTATTCTCGTATATGAGTTGATGTCTGACTACGTTCGCTCCGTGAGCTTTACATAAACAGTAGTGCCCTTTAACCCCGATACCACACACAGAACACGTGTAGTTAGGACTTCCCATATGGAAACAACAGAACCCCTGATTCCTGCATTTCCTACCACAGGCCTCGGTCTTCCCCATAAGTATATATTCGCATCGGTATGGAGCGGGTCTCATGTTTACTTATATAGGTATTTTAGTTTAATTGCTTAGCAACCAACGCAGTAGCTGCTATACCCAACACTATGAAGCCCAGTTCACGATTCATTTGTCCCTTGGATGGTGTGTAGTACTGAGCGATTGTGGGTTTATTGAGCGCTTCCAATCGTTTACCAGTTAGTTGGTAGTATTCTTTCATTGCTTCATCAACATCGTTGAATGTTTGAACGGCATGGTTTTCACGCGTGAGTTGTTCGTTAATAAAATCGATCCTCTGGAGGCGTTTTTTAGCGTACTCGGCCTGTGCTCTTTGTAATTTCTCAGTAGCGAGATCGTGTCGCTTCCTTTCTTCCTGTATTTCAGCCGCGTGATCATCTCGTAGTTTCAAGAAGAGGAAATTACTCCCGGAAAATGCCAGGGCATTCACTAACGCCCCACCAACCATCATAGCTATCGTGGCCATCCCTATATTTATTTCATTATATTATCAGGTATTATTCCTTGTTTTACTAGGATGTCTTTTGTGGCCATCGCCATACCAAGGTTCATTATGAGCATACCCATATCCTGCAGGTTGAAATCTAGCTTGATAGTTGGTTGTTTAAGCACCATTTTAGTCAACCGAGCGTACCCTACTGCTAAACTGGCTACCACTGTGGCGTGGTATGCGTCGTTGACGAACGTTTTCCCCTCAGACATTATGTATATGATATAAAATATTTTAAATTATAACATGATATGCGGGTCTACCATGGGGGATACCCCCATACCCCCACTGTTGGGGGTTACCTCACTGTTGGGTTGTGGCTCACTGTGGGAGGTGTATAACCATGTTATAACCACGGCAGCAGTTACGCCTACAGCCAACAACAGTCGGGTTGGGTTGGTCACTTTATGTTGGTTACACCACCGTTTTTTACCGGCAGCTACTCTCTTAGGATTCTTCTGTCTGGTTACTGTTGGGGGTACCACCACTGGGGTCTCCTCCACTGGGGTCTCCACCGTCACCTCGGGACTCACTGGTTCCGTCACCTCGGACATCTATACTATTATTATTATTCTTTCTCTCAAATTGACAATGTTTTGCCGTGATAATCGCCGCCGTCACTGGAGCCAACAACATACCATATTTGTGGTACAGCCCGCAGCTGATAGAGCTCACGGCGTGTTCGATAAAAGGGTCTTTCTCGAGGTCTTCCCACAGGTAAAGTCGGCGCTCTGGTGGAATGGGAAGGAATTGTGATACAATACCGGTGTATATCTGGGTCATAGCCGATCCTATTGTTTTTGTCATTTCTGCTCCGAGCCGGGACTCGTATCTAGCGTACAGCTTATCGATTTCTTCGGCTGACATTTTGTGAATTTTATCCGGGGTGTAGTCTCCAAAGTAATGTTTGGCTTTGCCTCCAACAGCCAACGCCACCAGTTTCTCTCGCTTGTCATCAGTGGGGCCTGCGGGCGGCGTGGGGGAACCCTCCACAGACAATTGTTCGAGCAATTCCTCACACTCCATCTTATAATATAACAAGTAAGATTTAGTTTTAACTATATAATACCCGATACAGACAAAACACAGAGAAATGAAGGTTAAGTTGCACACGACAAATACTTCGAATATCATAGCTATATGCTTAGCTTTGCTTAGCTTTAGCTTAGCTTTAGCTTAGCTTTGCTTAGCTTTGCTTAGCTTTGCTTAGCATACTATATAAGCCACGGGTTGGTCGGTCTTTAGCACGAGCTTAGCGTGTTTAGTTTCAGCGAGCTGTTTCTTCACCCGTTCCCGTTCTAATTTACTCATCACATCGTTCTCTCTCAAACACTCCTCGAACGAATCCCTATCCTTGCAGTGAAATAAGGCCACCCATCGCGTCTGCTCCCTGAGGTCTTTCAACACCGAGTTGAACTTCTGCGTTAGCACCCAGACGCTGTGATTTGCATGCCGGCCGGAGAAGGCCAGGTACGATAGCATGTCTCTCTTTTTTGTTATCTCGCGATTAGCGCTGCAGTCGTCCAGTATAAACAGCGTCGGTTCCCCTTTAAATTTCTCGTGAAGAGCTTTCAACCAGTCCTGCAGGCGTGTTCCAGGGTCGATTTTGTGTACGTCCGGGTCCATCATCACCCAAGGTCGCGCGTACGTTTTATTCATGCTCAGAGTAGGGCACATGATAACGATGTTATCGAACACATCCTTGTAGTAACCCTCCAACATATCCAACACGAAAACGGTCTTCCCACAGCCAGTCTGCCCGCATATGATAGCGCAGTGTGGGTCAGTGGGTAGTGGTGGGTACCCTCGGGGGGTGTGGGGGTCTCCCCCACTAGTAGATGGCTTGCACAAATCTCCCATTGTCTATATTAAGTTGCGCGTCCATAATAACGTACAGATATAATTTCAACTTACCAGCGGTTTGAGCCTTCTTAGTAATCTGGATGGTTATCCCTTCGCTGCCGTTATCTATACGGCGCCCGCTACCGTGCAGTTTATCATCATCCGTGGATCGCATGTCCAACCATAAGGCGTACTTGGTGGTCAGGTATTCACCGATCTGCACGGAGCCTAGGTCCAGGTCCTTTGTTATGTAATCCCCCACTGGTAGCTTTTTTATCTCATCCCACTGCTGGTGTGGTCTCATACCATGACTGAACAGCTGGTTGGGCACGCCCTCGATGGTAACTTCCACCTTTTCAATCTCGGGGTTGAAAAACTTCTCGCTGTCCCTCCGGAATGGATCGTAATCCTCCACGGGGACGACCAGGATACCTTTCATCGATCTCGCCGGCACGTTCAGGTTGATATTCCACACAGTGTCGCTCTTATCTCGCACGACTGATCTATGCCTCAGTACGCGATCGTACAGGATAGCCATCTTCCCAGAGTACTGGCTTCGAACCTGCCTGGCCAGCTCCGGGCTAGTGACCATGTCGAACTCCAGAGAGATGTTGTCTATGGAATAACTGGCCTCATCACCGTTCGGCGTACGCACTACTTTGCTATAGTCGTTAAACGTGAGCTCGTATTCAAGCCTATCACCCAGCGCGGCCTGGTAAAACGGCGCGTGTCCCGTGAGCAACTCGAAGTCGAGCGGCACGCAGAATCGATTCCCGTATGCTAGAGCGATGGCCTTTTCACCGTCCGATAGCTTGTCTTGCTGGTCTTGCGTGAAGACGTATCCTATGCGCGCCCGGGTTGATTTGCTGATACCCTGGTACACATCATTGACTCGTTCTCTCTCGCTTTTCCAGAGATCCTTGTAGCAGTGAAACACGTCGCTGTCGTCGATGCTCAGCACCTCGTTACCGCTGATCTTGACGGTCGTTTTCTTGATGATAGCTCGACCCACGTTCCGCACTAGCTCGCGTTTGTCGTTGTCGGAGGTCAACGTGATATTGAACGCCAGTCGAACAGTGCCTGGTACAATGAGGTCATTCTCACCAAGGTTTGGAAATCTAACCAGCAGAGTTTGATTCTGGTCTATCTTGCTGGGATTGTTGGTGATAGTCACCGACTGTCGCACGGCTCTGGCACCTAATGGCTCTCTCAATCTTCTGAAAGGATCTAATTTTCTACCGTACATTGTTATATATAAATAAAATATATTTAAATACTAATGGATGAAGACATACCTATGGATGATATGCGGGGCGCTAGTGCCCAGGCATCTGATGAGCAGGAGACCTCATTTACTAGTTTGCCATTGAGCCAACAACTTTTAGAAACAACGGTAAATGATTATTACGAAAGTTTAAAAAGCGATAAAAACTACGTTGAACCACAGGGTATATACCATAAGAATTTTTTTGTTGATACAAAGGGTGTTCTACGTCTTAAGTCTGCCCCAGAGGTTGACCTCTTTAACAAGATCACTAAAAAACCACTGGCCTTGTCAACTCTAGCCAGCCGCAATGGTGGTGCTAAATTTATCATTAAACATCTAAACATGCCTGATTACGGTGGTGCAATACCTAAGACCGTTAAAGAAGATCTTCAAGCTACCAGATCCCACCTCACCACTATAGATGAAATGACGCCAGAGCGTGCTACAGAAGCCTCGGACAGCATAGAAAAACTGTTGAGCACCTACTGGGACAAACCGTTACCGGGGTTTGACTTTCCGGTAAGGGAACTGTACGGCTTAGACGAAGCCGTGAAACGCGTGCGTGGAGAACTCGTGAACAACATGGGGAAACTGAACGAAATCGACGAGCACATCGCTAGGGAAAAAACCAAACTCACCGAAACTGACGACGATGATATGAAGCGTCGCATCAATGAACGAATACGTGATTTAGAAGACGAGAGACGTACACGATTGGAAGCCGCTTCCTCGAATCGTGAACATCTTCGATCCCAGATCAGTCGCATTCGGGAAACAATCGATAGAATACTGAACGAAGATACAACTTTAGCCAACAGGATTCGGATATTGTTCCGGGAGCAAGGGATCACCATCGCCAGCATTCTGACTGCATTGGGTTTCATTATATCAACCCTGGTGGTGTCACTGGTGGGAGGAACCCCTGTGGGGCCTGCCGGCGGCGGGGGAACTCCAGGCGGTGGTGGTGGTGTTAAAGACTGGATCAAAAAACTCGGGGAAGGCCTAGCTAAACTGGCTGGTAAAGCCGCCGAAGCCCTTCCCGGCATCCTGGGTAGCATCGTCTCGTGGTTGTTGAGCGCTCTGTCTAAAACTGCCATGTGGCTCAGTCAAAACCTGTGGGCAGCCATCGTCGCCGTGGCGGGTCTGGTGTACGTAGCGGCTAAGAAATCTTTAACCAAATAAGTCCCAAAGTTACCCCACCAACCACTAAGGCTGTTTTATTATCAATATGCTGCTGATAGGTGGTGGAAACCCCCACACCCCCCGGGGGTACCTCCACATGAACTTTAGGCTCCGGAGGTGGCGCAACTATACCCGTTTCACGTGGTTGGGTATGTGGGATATGTGGGGTGTTAATATCGGGGTTGATACCCAACTTTTGGTCCGCCGTGGCTATGACTATTTCGTTGTTATAACCCACCACTTTTTTTATTCTCAGTTGCATATCACTCGGAGCCATGTACAACCCCACGCCGAACACGTAATTGACTTTCGATCTGGCGTATTCTAACACGTTTTGGTAACGGTCGATAGCCCTCGGGAGATCAACTGGAGAATTGATAGCATCCTCAACGTTGGAAACGAATTGTGTCTGAGCGTCGTAAGCAGTTCCCTTACCGAGGATGTTAGAACGCGTCATAGACTGCGCACCCAACAGCGCCCACACGTACGTTCGAATCGAGTCGTTCAAGCGTATTGTACCAGCACGAGTGAATCCTTTCGATGTTTTTGAGATCATTTTAGTCCAGGCTGTGGCTGCATCAGGACTGGTTTGCTTTATACAGCTGACATGGATCTTTTCATTCGTTGTGGGGCCTGTAAATGTATGCCGTTTTGGGTTGTATGAACCATCTTTAGAACCGGCATAATATTTTCCGGACCTGTAGAAGTACACGAGAACTATACCGAGACCATGGTTCACACCAGGAAGGCGAAAGTCTTTATTCGTTGGAATCTCAAACTCCCCACAAATACGTTCATAAGCGCGTCTATCATAGGGGTTATTCGTCATACTCCACGCTTTATCTTGGGGAAGAGGAGCACTTATTTCCTTCAATATTCGTCTCGTTTGATAATAAATATGAAACAAAATAACCGCCTTACTCAGTTCGTCTATACCGTAGTCTGGTTTCACACCCGACCCTGTCGTCGCACACCACACAGCAAAGTTGAGTTGGTTCTGCCAAAACTGCATTGGGTTTTGATTCCAGTTTACCACCGCCTGCGCGTTATTAACGGACACGACATACTTTTCAAAGATATCAATAAAGGTTGTTTTAAACCCCGTACCATCTGCATTCACCACGATTTTCAAGTGTGCTAAATCCATATTATAATTTATAATTCATATATTATAATATGTACATAACACTTCCAGGAATAACGAGCGGTGAGGCCGTTCAGCTGACGCACGCGATCGATAACACGTCAGGTCAACTCGAAGTCGCACTCTGCGATATCACCTACCTACCGCAATGGACTAACATTAATATCAACAACAATAAGCTGTTCGTCAGTGGAACTCGCAGTCAGATAACTGACGGCTACTACAGCGTGTGCTCTCTAAACGATGAGGTCTTCAAACCCCTGGGAGCCGAACTCAAGATGAACGACTCAAACGGTACAGTGGTGTTAATCAACAATGGAATAAACCCTTTGAGGCTCGGCCGACCATTAGCAAGGATGCTCGGTATGTCTCCTGACGAGATAAAGCCAACAACAACCGTCACAGGCACGAAGTTACCCGACCTAGTACCGTACCGAGAGCTGTACATTCATCTCGATCAGGTGAGCACAACGTATAACATTCAAGGAGGCCACCCTTCCACTATACTGAGAGCAGTGCCGGTGAAAACTGAGAAATTCAACGACGGTAGAACCGAGTCGTTTTCACCACGGCAGTATAAGAGATTAACCCAGGGCAACATACCTGAGCTGACAATATCGGTGTTAGATATAAATCATAATCCTGTAAATATAGGATACCTCAGCTTAACACTTCATGTAACATGACCAGCGCACAAGGACCCGGAGTGAAAAAATGCGTTAATATCGGGATCTCCGACCTCGGAGACACACGCGGTTTCGACGCTCCCGGAGTAGATGGTAAATCGTATGCCTTGCAAATAAAAAACAACATTTACAAACGCGTTGAAATCCCCTCCGGTGGAGCCCTAAGTGATATGATAGATACCACAGGGGCAACAGCCAACACTAAGTACGCCCTCGTCAACACCGGTGATGACAACTGGAGAATATACCCATCGTTCGGGGGTAAACTGTTCGACTTAGACGATGTTGATAGAACTACCATCAAAAAGAACCGGCCATATAACCTCGCCTTCACTGAAGATAACAAGTGGGTGTTTTTACCCGATTACAAAAACTGGTTTCTCAATATTAAAATCTTCTCCCCCTACGTGTTCACTGATAACAAAGACCACTACCTAAATAAAATCGTGAACAATGGATTCCTGCTCGTGGCTTACATCCCAACTCAGAGACGTAGCGTAGTCGTCAGCCCAATCAACAATTCACCATTCCACATGCTATCGAGTAAAACGGGTATACAAAACGTGTCATTACAGTTGGTGTCTGAATTCGAAGGCGTGGACAAAGTACTAGATGGTATACCATCAAATACAACACTGGCCATCAAAGTCTACCTAGGGGAATCATCGGGGGATAACGTCGAGATCGTGAAGGGAGTCAAACTAGGGTGGGAGAAACGACACAAGGATCAAGTTTGCGACGTTTACGTGCGGGTGGGTGTCGGCTCCAACACCAGTCTGCAGGGTATCAACGTGATCGTGGAAAACAAGATATCACTAACCAAGATCTTCCTACCTAACAACATACACTTTATTAGTATGACTTTAATCCCTGAATTATTAACAGAAAACCAGTTGGAAATTATATAATAATATTATAATAATGACTAGTCATCATCCCAACACTACACTTAACGACCTGGGAGATACAGAGGGATTCGATCAGCCTGGTGAGGAAGATGAATTATACATCCTGCACTTCAAAGACAACGTGTACAAACGGGTGTCGTTATCAGATTTTAAAGAACCCAAATGGCTGATCAACTTAACACTCGCCTCACCTTATATCATATTTAACGAAGATGGTATTTCTATCTCTGAGATTAAGAACAACGGTACCTGGTTCTCAAATTTCATTCCGCATGGTTTATCAAATCCAGTATATAGGTGGGGCGGGAAAAAAAATATGTTACGGGTAAGAGGTAAATTAACAATTAGCAGTGGTGGTGGGGGGGATGTTATTATAAGCTCCAGATTCTACACACTCATCATAGAAGTCTCCTTTACGAGATTTGACGAGGAAAACTCCTTGAGAGGTCACCAAATTTTACCCGGGTTGGTAATACACTGGTATGCCGAACACTTAGACCAAGATTGTCGTATTATTATACAAAATAATGTTTCAGCCTCTCATCTAACCTACTTAATAAGCCTGCAAGGGGTTTTTATTACAACAGACTATTTATCTATGAGAATCACACCTATTACCTTGAATGATAAGCTATCCCTTGTTGGCTTCAAATTCATTGATAGACTATTAACTGAAGCTCAATTAAAATATTTTTCATAATATATATTATAGGATGGGTCAGTACCCAGTTGTAGAGGAAGTAGCGAAGACGTTGGAAACCGTAGATGGGTTCCGCTTGAGGCAGTTATGTGATGTGAAACGTCAACTAGAACAAGACCGTGACACGCGGAAAGCACTATGTAAAAAATATAATAGAGCTTTCAATATCGTGGATGGGGCTGACACTACCCTTATGGCAACCAGCATGGGACTAGGGGCGGCAGGCGTTGGGTTGTTAACCACCATCGTGGCTGCACCTATAGTGCTAGGTATTGAAATAACGGCTGGGGTGACAGGGTTGGTAGGGTTGGCGCTTAAGTTAGTATCACGCAGACTTAATCGTAAGGCATTGAAACACGACGAGATAAAGGTTCTGGCTGAAGCAAAGCTAAACACAGTGAGTGAGCGAATTTCCACGGCACTGTCTGACAGTAAGATCTCAGAAGAGGAGTTTCGTTCAATCCTATCTGAACTCAAAAAATATAACGAAATGAAACAAGATATTCGATCCAAGTCTCGTAAGTCTGCTATCAGCGAGGACGAGAAAAAAAAGTATATAGAACAGGGGATACAAAAAGCCCAACAAGCCTTTATTACGAACACCAAAGAGATCATAGGCGGTTCACGTTAAACTGTTTCCTCGATATAAACATAACATAGCCGTAAGCGAGCCACCGATCCTATATGGTCAGTCAAAACTTACAACATAGATAAAGTGGATATGTACTACTTGAGGGGTGGGCCGGGTAGGGGGTTTGTAAGAGAAGAATTATTGATCGTACCGTACGGCACAGTGTTACCGCCTGCCAAGTCACGGTAAACGTGATGGCGTGGCTTTGTAGTAGGGGCAATAATAGCAAGAGCTAAGGGTCCCACCAAAGCCTCATTTTAGTAAATGAGGCTTTTTAGAGGGGTTTTTGAAAAGTGTTTTCGGACTATCATTCCCTATACTACTGCATCAGAATACAGGAGAGATTGATGGAGACATCATCACCCGAACGTACCTGTTTCCATGTTGTCAACTAACTAACCGTTTACTAGAAGTATCCATGCATGTTTCAGACAAAGTTGGCCGCGCATATTGCCATCGCATCCAGTCACATACTACAGACCTTTGAAGAGTTCGGGACCTACAACCTTCACACAGTCTCGAGCTTTGTATGTATATTCACTTTTGATTAACGTATGTTTAGACATTATGACACATTTTTTATCGATATGAATGTTGTACAACGACATCTTTGGACTGTGTAACATTCTTAAGCTTTACGCTTGATTCGTTCCTTCATCATCACGTTATATAGTGATGCGTATGGAACTATGGTTTGGCAAACAGACAACCTAACCACTTTGTAAATCACCGATTTTATGCACATGTATGAAAGAATCTGTCTATGTAACTGTCAACAAAATAAACAGCAGAACCCATCCTGCTTGCAGAGGGAGGGAACCAAACTATAGGAGAATTTGTTTAATGTTTCTCGCCGCACTCAGCCATATTCCAGCAATAATCGAGTCTGGGCGAGACCATTCATTCATCAACAGCATGAGCATCGATCTGAGCAGAATGAATGAATGAATGAATGAATGAATGAATGAATGAATGAATCTCTTCATTTCTCCCAAGACTGCAGTCCGAAGATCATTGTAAACGTGTATATAAAATATTTACAGCAACATTACCACAGCCACATATCTATAGTACATTCATAAGTCATATATAACTATATCATATGTACAAAGAAAAATAATGAAAGGCCTAGAATGCAAGGTTTAGAGAGGGAAGCAATGAATATAAGTATTTACAGAAGAGGACAATCATGCATCTCCATGACATTTCACCAGTATCATTAGTTACTGGTAGTTCACCCCCAGAAAACAGTGACTGCATTTTATCTTCAGATAGTAATTGTCACCACCGCAAACATCTTTACAAATAACTTCTACGGTTCCAACACAGCAAACCTTTATTCTGTTCATAATTCTGTGTATACTGTGTCCCTGTTGTTGCCGGTTGAAAAACCGTATGGCAACACTGAATTCTGCCTGACACTGTCACTTGCGCCAGCCTCCCAAAACTGCATAGCACCGCATGCCCCTGTACCAAGTTATCTTCCCTTTTACCGTCATGTGACTTACCACAGATCACATGATCCCATTGTAACTATAAATAGGCCATTTGACCGCAACACTCCGGCCCCTTAATTGTTACAATTAACAATTACAATAACATACTCTGCATCAAACATGTGGAACATATTCAGTTGTAAATAAACTGATACCTTCAAACTGAACATAGCTTTATAACTGCCTTAATAGCGCTGATATACACTCATACACACGCTATAACTGCATAATAAACCTAAAATACCTATTGGTTAAATTATCAAAAATGTACATTTCTCTACACTTCTGTACAGCTCAACTGTAGAACTGAAAACTGATACTGTCAACAGTCACTTTCAAGCAGTAAACACAGCTTTGTAATTGGTCTGTTCAAGACACCTGACTTCGTTCTGACTTCAACACTGCGCACAAACCCTTTGTGATCAGGATGAACTTTCTCAATCCTTGCCATAAGCCATGAATTTCTGGGCGCTGTTTCATCTACAATGAGAACTACATCTCCCACATGAACAGTGAGACGTAACTTCAACCACTTCTGTCACACATGTAGCGACGTGAGATACTCTCGAGACCACCTCTTTCAAAAGAGATCTGCTAAATATTGGACTTGTCTCCATCGACGACGTGGGTAGGCATCACTCTCAGAAAATATACCAGGAGGCAGGTTTGGCTTGCCTTTTAACAATAGCAGGTGATTTGGTGTCAAGGCATCTAAATCACTTGGATCATCTGAAACTCTTGAAATTGGCCGACTGTTAACTATGGCCTCTACTTCACACAGCACTGTGTGTAATCCCTCATCATCTACAGGCTGATTCTTGAATACTGAAAAAAGTATCATCCGGACACTACGTATTTGTCGTTCCCAAACACCACCATGGTGTGATCCAGTAGGGGGACTGAATATCCATTCCACGTTTCTCTGTATCATACTTTTTTAATGGTAGATTGATTCCATTGCCTTATTGCCTCCCGAAGTTCTCTCTCTGTGCCTTTCAGATTGGTACCATTATGTGACCTGATTTGTTGAATCTGAACCCTTCTCGCCACAAATCGTCTCAAGGCGTTTACACATGAACTGGTATCAAGTGAGTGCGCAACCTCAATATGAACTGCACGTGTGGTCAAACAAGTGAAAATTACTCAATACCTTTTGACCAGGGCACGCCCACGCTTAACTTCAAAGGGACCAAAATAATCCGCTCCTACAAATGTAAATGGAGGTTCATTTGGGGTAACACGATCTCTGGGAAGGTCAGTCATCTTTTGTTCTAGAACTCTAGCATGGTGTCTCCTACATGTAACACATCTGTGAATCACTCTCTTGATTAAAGAGGTAGCTCCAAGAATCCAGAACTTACTGAGTAACTTGTAGAGAACATGATTTCTGCCAACATGTCCTGAAGTTTCATGAACATTCCTAACTATCATTTCTGAAATATTACTGTCTTTAGGCAGTATCACTGGATGCTTGGTATGTTCAGACATACATGCTCTGTTAAGCGGTCCACCAACCGTCAACAGGTTACCTTCTATGATGGGATCAAGCTTGTATAGCTTACTTGACTTGCCAAGTTCAACTTTAGACTTCACAATGGTGTCAATTTCTTGCGCAAATGCAAGTCTCTGTACAAACTGTATAATTAAAGTCTCTGCATCAACCATATCTTGCAATGTTAATTCAAGGTCTGCACCCTTCTGTTGTAAATCCATCTTGTTTCCCTTCACTTTGTCCCTTAAGTGTCTCCTCACTCGCAGAATCCAAGCCACAGCACGTTTCAGTCTGTACCACAGTGAAAAATGACAAAGCAGTTTCATAACTGTGTCTCTAACATCTGTGATTTTTACTTTGACCGCAACAGTAATTCTATTTGTACATAAACATCAACATCAAAGAGATCTATGAGTTTTGGAAAGAAGTTATTTCTCTCGTACATAGTGTTCACAGTGCAGAATTATATGGCAGTCATAATCATTACAATATCTTTGCAGAGTTCGCAATATTTTGAGAATGTTTCCCTTGAGCTGATTTGTAAACAAAACAGTAATATATGATTAAATTGTAGGTAAAAATACGTCAAACAATACAATCTATGTACACTAAAGAAATTGTGGGTCAGGCGATATCTATTCATGTCTTGTCTCACACACACTTGAGAGACCCATCGTTCAGTTTCAGATTCATTTATGCAACTAATAATTATTCTTCGCCATGACGATTTACAAAGTCACTATGATAACTGAAAAGGTTGTATTTGAAACTGGTTTGAATAACTGTACCACATATACTATGTGAAGCAGCTGCTCTATTTTGAACGGTCGCTATATGTACATAGAAAATATCTTTGCATGAAGAATTACACTAGCTTTTACACAGCTTGCCAAGAAATAATAGTCTACATTTATCTATATATCCATCCATGCTCCACAATCCAAGGTTACCTAGGAGTGACGCAGAGGAAAAGCGCTTACCGGAGCCCTGAATGCATCTGGCAAAATATCTCTGTGTACTTTCTACAAAAACATTATCTTTTCCTCCTCGAAGAATGGTTAAAAGTTCACAACAGTAAAAGCTCGTCGGAAGTATAATTCTTTTCCATATTGTAACAGAAAAAGTAGGGTGGATCTCTTTACAGTTTAAGCCAAGACATTTTAGAGAATTTACAGACTGCCGTGCTTTGTGAGAGTATGAGCATACTCTAGATCAGGGTTAGCATATACATACATTCACTTATTGATATGTCTGAATCACCAAATTGGAAAGAATAATTACCCAGACGTTTCTTATATTTGCAGAAAATGACACAAGCGCTTTCAGGATCGTTATACGTAAGATGCCACTTACAAGCATAGCTGTAAACAGTATCAAGTGATGAATGAAGACCCTTCGGAGAAGTAGAAGCTAGTGTTGTGTCTTCAGCTAATAGAATGCATGGGATATAAGTGCCACGCACACAGATGCCATTGTTCGAATTTCTAAGTTCACATATCAAATCATTAACAAAAACAAGGACAAAACCAAGAACACAGGAATCTTCCTTGCCCAGCACCTTGCTTGATAACATATTCATTTGATCTGAGACCACAATATTGCACAAAAGCAGAGCTTGATGTATAGCTTTGATATAGGAGTTGCCACATTTTGCCTTTAATGCCCATTTGATATATCTCTAAAAAGAGTCCATTATGCCATGTGCGATCAAACGCCTTCCAAAAGCAGTATAAACTGGAGAATCTCTGCTTAGATAATAAGATAAGCTTTCATTCAGAGTAAAGACTGAAGTGGTTGCTCCATGTTCCTTTCTAAATCCAACCTGAGGCTTGTCTGGAAATGAGGGTATGTGGTATTGCACCCAGATTTCTAGTCTAGCAAATAAGACTTTTTCAAAAAGTTTCCCAATACAGGAAGTTAGCGTTATTTCTCTATAATTTTTAAGATCATTTTTCACCTTTTACCTTTATAGATTGGGATGACTACACCTCCTCTGAATGTGCTAGGGACATATGCAGATGAAAAGTGCCGTTAATGCATTTATGATGTCATCGCCACCATAAATAAGATGTTCATTGTGAATACGGTCCGGGCCAGGAGATTTATTTTTGTGGAGATTTATGTTCTTTTACTTCATCACTTTCAATATGTTTGCATGAATTATCGTCATTGCTGGAAGACTGTTTCTCGCTTATATCCGTAACCTTCCTGTCGATTGATGTTTTAAAGTTGCTATCAAATAATGGAGAGTAATAAGGTTTGGCTAGATCTGCAGAGAAGTCACCCCATAGTTCACACATATCTTCTGCTGTATTTGCACATTTATCACCAAACAGACATGTGAAGGTCCACCCGGGGTAGAATAGGCCTTCAGCAACCCATGCTTGCCATAAAAGGCGACTATGCTTGTCGTAAGAGGCGACTAACGGGATTGGGTGGTCAGGCTCGCTGACTTGGTTGACACATGTCATCGGTTCCCAATTGCGCAGATCGATACTCATGTTGTTGATCACTGGATTGTGTGGTCCAGACTCGATTATTTACAGAACTCCGCCATATGGCTGGAGTAATTGCTTAGCGCGGCGTAAAACTAAACTCACTATCACCAAACACTGACACATTTACAACTGGACTGTGTCGCTTCATTTTGCGGACTGATTTGAAGAAAGTACCTAGGTCAGCATCAGAACACCTTTCTAATTCACGACTTAAATCAGATCACTGTTTCCTTTTTGTCTTACGATGTAATCGTCTAAATTCCAGCTGATTTGTAGTCAGAATACAAAGGCGAGTTACCTGTCTTTGGTTTACCGTCGGTCAACTACTCGCATCTAGCTATACGCATATTCTAATGCAAATTATATAGTCCATCTGATTTCCAGTATGGCTTTAGGTGGGCTTTAAAAGCACCCGAAGGAGTACACCGGGAACTGGCAGATTGTAGAGCATTTATAAATATTACATGTGTATGATTCAATTCGTTAACTAAGAGAATGGAGACAGAAGATGGGTGTGGGGTAGTATTATGCTCTCTGGCCGTAAGGTTTGCTGACTGAAAGGGCGGGGAGAGAAGATATCGGGGTAGGGGTTGTCTTGTGTTCTGATGCAGCCAGTGTTCCATTCCGTGAAACGCTCAGTTGGGTATGACTGTCGCAAATGTACTTATTCAGTGAAGTGAAAGCAAAGGGTCTTTGCTCACAATAGTTCGACAGAGTAGCCAATAATCAGTAGAGTAGGCTAGAACAGATGAGGCAGTACTATGTTTCATACAGACATATATGTTTGGACAAATCTCAAGCAAGGCTCCACAAGATGAACTGTACTCTATAGGAAAAAATGTTTCGCGTTTTGTTGGTGTACTTTTCTTTCTTTGAAAAGACTGAAATACCCATAAACACTTGCTTGGCAATGTATGTGAGAAAGGTAAAAATAATTGCCTATGATTAAACTCATAAACGTTCAAAAATAATTGACTGTATTGAAACTCTTGAAACCATATTGAAAAATAATTAGCATAACGTGCATTGTCGTTGCTGTTTTCTTATATGAAAATTATCATTAATATTACAAACCACGAAATAAATGTTTGTTAAGTGTAAAAGTAACATGGTGGCACAGGCTGGCACATGGTGTTAAGTGTAAACGTAACATATACATATATACATATATGCTGTAACATATAATGCAGTGGAGAGGTTCAAGTATGGAGAATAACTTCATATAATTTAATAGCAATCAACAGATGGAGATATATACATAGGAACGGTAATTATACCCGCTGACATTAAATGGATTTATTCAAAACAACCATCAAGTAAATTAAGTGTGTAAGTCTGTTACTGTGATGGTGATTTCAGTATGGAGATTAGCTCCATATCAATAACGGCAATTAACAGATGGAGGCATATACATTGTCCAGTCACACGTAAAAAGAATGTTTAAAATCGTCACACGGTCAGTATCTGATTGTTTACTTGCGGCAGTAAGCACAACAAAACCACATGACAAACCACGTGACCACGCCCCACCCCAGACTGCACGTGCAGATACTAGCATGATAAAATCGAGCCGACAAACAGAAGGGTGAGTAAGCTCAATCCATTTACGAAGATATCGATACTTTCAGTAAGGAATTCCGTGTTAGACTGTCATCGGATATTCTAATCCTGGTATTGATTATGCTAAGCCGACCTTGAATAATTTTGTCAAGAAAATAGTAAGCACATGTCACAACACGAGGTTGTACACAACAACCAATACGCATGCTACAGAAGACACAGTGACCTGGTTCGACTGAGAATGTCGACAAGCCAGAGGATACATATATGATTCATTAAAGACATTTTGGACAACAACTATCACTACACATTGTAGACAATATCTCACTGCTACGCAAGAACCTATTTTAGAAGCAAGATTTTCAAGAAAGTGTAGTAAATGAAATTGTGGAGGCAGAATAGAAGCAAATACCGGAAATCATTAAAATTCGAGTCTGGACCAGACAATCCAGTGATAAACAGCATAAGTAACAATCTACACAAATGGGATAAGACATCTTGTCAATCAAGTCAACGAGCCTGACCACCCCATCCCGTCAGCCGCCTCTTACGACAAGCATGATTTACTGAAGATCAGTTCTAACCCGGATCTTCACCGACAATGCTGTAACGTCGGAGAGTTTAAGAATAAACTATTATGTAGGACCGCTCAATCGAATCTCCTTTTCCGCGTTAAGTATGGAAAGATTGGTGATCTGTATATTTTATGACTGTCATATTTGTTATCTGTTAATGTCGCCCTCAGCAATATTCCATCTATAAACACTCGTGTCTGGATTGAACAATCCAGTGATCAACAGCATGAGCATCAATCTGCGCAGATGGGGCATGATGACGTGTCAACCACGTCAGCGAGTCTGACCACCCGAAACCGTTAGATCAACGTTGTGGCTGTATCCTCAAAAGGGGTTGAAGTACTGTGAAATTATTGTTGTCCCAAAACCATCAAAGGAAATTTCAACTTACCAGATTGTTTAAAACGTAGTATTTTCGTGATTTTGAATTATGGTTTAATTTTCCTATAATCGCCAGCGTCTGAAGGGATGGTGTAAATCCACTTAGTGTCCACGCATGTAGCAAGGCACTGTAAGTCCCTGTGGTCACTATGTAATATGGTGATCTACCTTCAGTTGTTGGCGACCTATAGCCTGGTTTTATATTGTATCCTCTTTTATAGTTAAACGGTTTTAGATTGAATCATACCCGTGAAGGTCCCGGGGTAGAATAGACCTTCAACAGTCCATGTTTGCCATGAAAGGCGATTATCCTTGTCGCAGGAGGCTACTAACAGGATCGGGTGGTCAGGCTCCCTGACTTGGTTGACACATGTCAACGGTTCCCAATTGCGCAGATCGATGCTCATGTTGTTGACTACTGGATTGTCTGGTCCAGACTCGATTATTTACAGACCGCCACCATTTAGCTCAAATATTGCTGAGTGCGGCGTAAAACTAAACTCACTCACTCACTCACTCATTAGATTGAATTACTGGTTTTAAAGTTATATCTATCACAGTATAGATGATTTGCTGTCCTTCGTTCACATACGTTTACTTTTAATTATCATAAATCTATAACTTGAAAGTATTGCCGATGACCTAAAATCCCATAAATGTAACTGTCCTTGTGTATGTCGTCTGATAAAGACCTTGACAAAAAGCCAAAGTTGCGTTTCTTTTACTGTTCAGTATAGACCACTCATCATTCGCGAGTACCTTATAAATGAAATAATCCTTCAAATGGATCAGTTTCCATTTTATCGCATTTGACTGGGTAAAGTAATGTTTTTCTCTTTCTCTTTTTCCTGTGTCAGAAGGTGGCGCACGGGGCGTTGTCAAGGGCAGCCAGGAGTTCTTACGGTTGAAGGGAAGAATTGTTTGTGGACTGTGAATCGTTTTGATGTGGAGGATCTTCCGACTGTTGACTGTTGCTGCATTTGGGGTTTCAATTGAAGTATACAGGTGCTGTGCTCATGAGGACATTGGTACATGTAATGAAGTCAGGGTAGTCAAGTGGTTTAAGTGTTCGCTCATAACACCGAACCCAGAAACCCCAGGTTCGATTCTCCACGTGTGTAAAATATAAGTTGTCCAATGGTCCCTCGGGGTCCGTGGGCTCATGTATCCTCGAGAAATGTTTATGTTCCCCTCCCCTCCCCTCCCTGCGGGCTTGAGGAACATGAACAAACATAAACACACCTCGAGGGTACATTAGCCCATGGACCCCGAGGGACCAGTGAACAACACCTGAATTTTAATTTTAAACTGTTTGAAGCACTTCTCCTGAATGCGAGGCGAATCGCCATTTTGCAGACGACACAAGGTAAACAGTTTTAGAGTTATCTCTCTTGCCATAGATTTTCAATCGCAAAACATCGGTAATTTCCGTGCTTCATGCGTGATTCAATGGTATTCGAGGCAAAGAAGTACTACCATGAAGCACCAGCGTTCGGAAGCCACAGCGGTGTACATTGAAAAAAATAGAATAGCGCTTTGCCAATCAGAAAGCGACATTCGTGTGTGATGTAAGATAATATGTGAGGCCCACTGCGGGTGTCCCCCGCTGTGATGTTGTTGGAATATTTCTAAAAGCGGCGTGAAACTAATCTCCCTCACTCGTCTCAGCAGCATGACCTTGGGGCAAAGACTGCATTGGGCTCTTCCCACTAATCTCTCATTGTCCTTAAACAAAAGTTTTTAACCGCCACCCAGTCCTTTCCGAATGCGGAAGCCTTAAATGAAGCATATTCAGATTTCCTGTTTCTGAATCCGTAATGGTCGAATAACGGGATCACATGTCATCGGGTCCCAGTTGCGCAGATCGATGCTCATGCTGTTGATCACTGGATACTCTGGTCCAGACTCGATTATGTACAGACCGCCACCATATAGCTGGAACATTGAGTGCGGCGTAAAACTAAACTCTCTCACTGTTGTTTCTGAATCCCCCATCTCACAGCGGCTTCTTAACTGAAATTAGATTCTAACATAAAAACGGGCGATGTGGTAGCCTCATGGTGAAAGCGTTCTAGTTCGATTCCCAATATGGCTACAGTCACTGTGGGTGAAGCATATTTCCTGTGTCCCCTGCCCTGATATTGCTGGAATATTAGTAAAAGGGACGTACAACCAAACTAGTTCACTCAAACATAAAAAAAAAAATTCATATGAATATATAATGTGATTTAACTTGCAGTGGTCGGAAGTTCATATCTGATGGGATAAACGTGGTACTGCCATTTTTGATCAGCTATGGTTCTTCTCATGAGGTTCTGGACTGTCAGCATATTGAACAAGGAATCATGGCACACACGAAGCATAAAGCCCACAACAGTGCCAACTTGATCCTACCCTTAGTCGAATCGAGATATCAACTCAAGAGTGTAGGATTCGGTTTTACCAAAAGGACTGTCAGTGTGTTGTTTCAGACAGTTAATAACCCCACGAAAACGTTTTCGGTTCTGGAACCGCGTGCCCCCGGGACATGCTTAGAGGGGAGTGGCGATAGAGCCACTGTCAAGGAGAGTGCCAAACAGAAGAAGTGTATCTTGGCTACAAGTGCGGGATTTTTTAACACAACCACTGGCGAGTGCAATGGTAAGACAGAAGATCTTGATCTGACTGTTTTGTGCGCTTTAGTTCATTATTTAGAAAACCCTTTGATTTTAGAAGTTCATAGGAAGCAGGTTTTAATATCTTGTGTCATGGGTTTCCCATAGGAGCTGACGGTGGTAAATTTGGTATCATTTCCATCATTGAGTTACTTGTGATTGAAGGGAAAATGACGCATTACGTATGTATTAAAGGACATGTTGCTAACCACTGGGAAAACCTCTGATATAGTCATACCGGTAGGTCCGTGAAGATACGTGTTAGAACTGATCTCCATCAACCCATGCTTGTCATAAGAGGGCATCTACTGGTGATGTTTGCTCTCTTGGTCGACACGTCATCGTTTCCCAATAAATAGATGCTCATGCTGTTGATCACTGGATAGTCTGGCCCAGACTATTATTTCCAGAAAGCCGCCATATAGCCTGAATATAGCTGAGTATGGAGATAAACAACAAAGAAGAAAACATATCTTATTTAAAACACAACTCATGAACAAACCGGTTTTAATTGGTCGTTAACATTCCTTTTCTCAAGAGGCGACTATGCTCGTACGAAACCATTAACAGAAGCGGAATCGGGTGGTCAGGTATTTGATACTAACATATTTTAATCAATGAATATGGACCAGCTAAGACTCCTTCATTTAATATCTCTAGATAAAGTATGTCTGGATGTTCTGACATAAACAAGTCTAATTGTTTAGTTTTCGTGAACTAAGCATTCAATGTAGTGTTAAGATCACCCCATCATATTTAAAATTATATAATAAAATCAACAGAAAAAATATTAATTGATATAATCATACAGGAAAGAAGTGCAAGTTTGATTGGCATTGAGATAAATACATTTAAGTCGGAGGGGAGAATTTGCAGTCAGCTTATAAATGTAAATCAATATCAAAATTGGTATTTTCACAGCTTCTGACAGGGCCAACTAGTATCTAATGAAACAATTTAGTCCACTGATGTGTCCTACGTCTAGCAGTTCTGTTCTGTGTACGTCATTACGTACAATAATGATGAACTCATATAGCGCCTACTTCCCAAAGGTATTTAAGGCTGCGACTGAGAAGGATCTGTCACCCAACTTGATTTTGATGGTTGGCTGAGAAAGTAGGGAGTAGGTGGGGCGGAGTGATCTGCTAAGAGTATCGGGAGTTACAAGATGCTTCGTGTACATGTATTGGGAAAGTCATTATCATAAATGCAGCTGTGTGTGAAGAGGGGAAGCTTAAATTGTTTCTGAAGGATATACGGAGCTCGTGATTGTTGTTCGAGGTTGGGAGTGATGCTTTCATTTCGTGGAACACTGTTAACTGCTGGGGCAACAGAGTTTTGAATTCTTTGCAGAATCCCAGAAATGTTGAATAGATGTCCAGAAATGTTGGAGTAGAGAATGTTGCAGTAGTCGAGTTTGGAGACTTGTCATAAGTAACTGAGCAGTGTTATGGTCAAAAGGTGTCGGATCCTGTTGATGTGGACGATATGAAAGTAGCAGGATTTGATAAGGCTACTGATTTGTTGTTGAGGTGACATTGTTTCCTCGAAGACGACATTGTTTCGTAGACGTTTTGCTGAGAGTGCAGATGTGATGACGTCACCGCCTGTGGCAGTTTCTGAGGTTGCTGTCGAGATCCGGTGGTTAAGAAACTCTGTCTGTCTGTCATTGAGTTTGAAATAATTTGACACCATCAAGGTTCTCATTCCTGCAGTAGTCTTGGATTTTGAATCTTGAAGCGTGTATTTGTTCATGTTTCTCATGTCAACCTTAACCAGCAACAGGCCGCGCTCGGAAACAAATATCAGATAATGGCTTGGAAACTATTCTATATATCTATATATGTTATATCTTAAGATCATTTGAAAATACTTTTCTTATATATGTATTGCCCCGCAAAAGTTGAGACTCACTTTTAATATATATATCAAAATGCTGAAAAGCATGTGCATATGTGGTGCATATGAACAGCTGCGTTTTGTGGAGAATTCACCAATTTTCTATGCTTTTATCATTTAATAAACTTGAGACAATAATCTGTTCAACTTTATCAATTTGTTTTACAATACATCTTTCCATGAGTAAACAGTACCTTTAAAAAATATGGAATATTTTACAAACTCTAGTCTAGAAGAGTTGCCTGATGTAAGTGGCTATGTTTACACCAGTGAGTCTAAACTTTTGGTGGGCAGTATATAATAGTGATCGCTTTGCTTCAGAAACATTTCTTCGAGAAACAGGGTGGTGGGGTAGCCCAGTGGTTAAAACGCCCGTTTGTCCCACCAAAAACTCGGGTTCGATTCTCCAAATGGGCAAACTGGAGCCCATATCTAGTGTTCCTGTGTTAAGGAAATTCACTGGCCACTGCTTCATTAACAGGCAACATCTACAGCGACGGTAGACTGGTCAGAGACTCGGGTGGTGTGCAGAATGTCCACTTCGGCGTCACCGTAGACGGCTACATCTTCGTAGGGTATGTTGGAACTACAATAGTGGGATTCCTTTCGTCACAGTCAAGCATACTAGTGTTTTCCTGTGACACACGAATGTGCGTCTATTACCCATAAATGTAAATTAGACTGAACAGCAAAAGAAACGCAACTCAGGCCTTTTGCCAAGTTTTCAAATAGAAGGCATGAACATGCACGCTTACTTTATGAGATTTCATTTTTTGGAAACGAACGGGTTTTTTTTGCTGTTCAGTATATGTAATGGGCGCAGAATACAAACACACAATACCGCGTCTGGAGAGATGCACAAGGCACCTGTGTTTGTTATATCAGTTATGACCCTTGTCCACATGAACACTGATTCATCCCTGGCTCTAAGTAATTATCTGAACGTACATTACACCATTTCAGTACTTTACAGAACCGCATGGTCCCGTACAATATCTTGATGCCAGCATTTGTAAACCAAAGTAAAAATCATCTAGTGATTGACTTCGCTCTGACTTCAACGTGACTCTGAACACACAGACGGCGCAGTAACTATACACGATGATAATCATTAGTAGAGATAATTCTTAAAGGACGCGGTGGTCAGTTATATGCTGCTCATCATATAGTTTAAGCTTATATATGTGTGTGTCTCAGACAATATTCCCTCACTGTGCAGGTACCTGTCAAAGCAGGATCTGCCCACCCATCAATTTACCCAGCTTGTAGGAGGAGCACTTTGGCTCCTCAGAGACGGGCAGATAAATGTTGAAGAGAGTGTCAAAAGAGAGTGCTCGT
This sequence comes from Haliotis asinina, assembly GCF_037392515.1. Lineage (NCBI taxonomy): Eukaryota > Metazoa > Mollusca > Gastropoda > Lepetellida > Haliotidae > Haliotis > Haliotis asinina. The sequence goes on from NC_090291.1 coordinate 31,412,256, forward strand.
GCACAACTGAAATGGGCAAGTCTCCTCCTTTTGTTTTCTTTTTTAAACTTATGTAAATGGCTGCATGATTCCAGATGGCGAGTTCCTCTTACATACCAGGGCCATGAGGGGAGCCTAGTGGTTAAAGTGTTCGATCGTCACGCCGAAGACACGGGTTCGATTCCACACATGTGTACAACGTGTGAGGTACTTTTCTGGTCTTCCCCGACCATGGTATTGATAGGATACCGTATAAGTATCAGCATTATTTGTTACACCGATATACTGAGTCTAACAAACCCTAGCAGAAGGTCGCGTTGTGAAGCCCATTAATGGTGTCCCCCGCCGTGATATTGCTTGAATAAAAGAGGCGTTAAACCATATTCACTCACTGTCTTGCTTACACTATCGGTTACATAGTCATTTCTATCTTGAGTATCTCTAGTTTAAGACAAAATCACATTGTAATGTTTGATATATCAGTTGATCACCAAGGGCTGCCTACTTTTTGTTCAACAAGGCAACCACGAAAATTCCATTTCCAATACAGTTTTATGAATTGGACGCATATTTCAAAGCAGAATCATTCAGAAAGAAGCCATCTAACTTTCAGATTCTTTAATTGTAAATTACACTGGTCTGTACATGTTTCCATGGTTAGTAGGACATGAAACCTCCCCAGAATCACTTCCAGCCAAGCTCACGAGGCGCTACTTCCGGTTCCCGGCTCCGGCCTGTCGGCGCTCAGCGTACTTCCGGTGACCTTTGTACGGCCCCGATTATGTGGCACGAGATGTTAAAGGTTTATCAAACGATTCATGGCCATTTGCAGAATACACGCGCTGAAATTTAAATTACTTACAGTACAAACAAGAATATTTTTGAGGATAGAAATACCAAATACCCTCCAAAATATTCATGATTATCAGTTTGTAAAGGAGGAAGATAATAAACCATGTATATACATTAATTCTGATTGCAGGACTGAGACAGTTTGCTTTACTTCAAAAGGCTCGAATCGCAGTAGGTCACGACAAAGATGGTCGCATCCTAATTGCACATGTTGATGTGACGAAAGGAAATGTTGGGTATAGTTATATTTTCACCTTCACCTCACTTCAAATCCACAACCTGCATATATTGTTTAATTTCTCTGGCCATGGTCCTTTGCCCAGTGTCAGTAAGATCCCTAAATCCATGAACTGTATGAGACTTGAATAAAGGTTCCATCTTCCTGTCTTGACCTCTCCTCTCGTGAGCTCTCCATCTTCCTGTCTTGACCCTCCTAGCCTACGTGACGTTTCCTCCCTTGACGTCTCCTCCTAGGCCTAGATTTCTCGAAGTTCTCTTAGCGCATAGGTAGTCGTAAGTTAATGTTAATGTATGGCAATTACGACTATCTAAGAGAGGTTCGAAAATCTAGGCCCTGGACCTCTCCTCCCGTGCACAAGTGCATAGAACTGATCTTCAGTAATCCATACTTGTCGTAAGAGGTCACTAACGGTATTGGATGTTCAGACTTGGGTAGTCAACTCAATTCATCGTATCCCACTTGTGTAAATCAGTGGTCATGCTGTTGATCCCTGGATTGTCTGGTCCAGACTCGATTATTTACTAACAATAGCTGAAATATTGCTGAGTGCAGCGTAAAACTGAAGTCAATCGCTCTGTCCTCCCATGGCCTGTCTTTCCAATATTCAATCATTTATCTGCTCTAAAGAGACAAATACCGTAATACCTTAGATGGGGTCTTCTCTGGAAGAAAATAAGAGGTGACGAACACGCTATCCACTCTGACAGAAACACTAGTACTAATATAGAAGCACGACCATAATCAGAATTTGTATTTCGTATTTCGTACTTATAAATAGAAAAGGAGTTTATTGTCTTTGTGTCTCAGAGTCGACGCCTACGAGATGGCATCGATATTGCTTGACCTCGGCTTCATCAATGCCATCAATCTTGAGGGTGGAGGTTCGGCCACAACTGTCATCAACGCTACTCTCGTCAGTCACCCGTCTGATGAATGGTGAGGAATTTTATCTTTTGTCGACATATGGAGCGGTGGATGGGTGTGTGGGGGTGGGAGGTGGTAGCATAGTGGTTAAATCGTTCGATCGTCACGCTGAAAACCCAGGTTCGATTCCCCACATAGGTATTATGCGTGAAGCCCATTTCTGATTTTCCACGGCATGATGTTGCAGGGATATTGCGAAAAGAAGCGTAAAACCAGATCTTATCACTCATGTACGTATTTAATGTATCTCACCCACATGTAGTGGTTTTATCTCAACCATACGTACATTAGGCTAAATAAAAATATTGGAATGTTTCGCGGTCATCAGCGCGTCACTTTTATTTGTGCGCGTAACAATTTTCATTGCCCCGTCCCGATCATCCATTTGTCCACTATAAGAATGAGTGTCTGTACGAGTGTGATAGAATCTGCAACTGATTAACACATGCTAAACTTCCCAAGCTGTATTTCTGAAGAAACACGGGGACAAAGCCTGTTCCACGTATTACCCACTGGTCGTGCATTTTGACATGCATTGGCTCATTCGTTTTCACCAAAAAATCTCTTTTCTTTCATTTTGGCAAACGTTTTTACCACTAAACTGCCCCACGGCCCTCGATCCCCACAGCCCTCGATCCCCACAGCCCACAGAGTTGCGACATGAATGAGACCCATTACATGGTGAAATGTAGACACATGTAACATGTGAGTGGATTGGGGACGCACATGTCCACTCCGACGTTTAATTTACCTGCTTCGATCATGCGAAGTCAAAGCATTCATTACACAACTGCCTCGTTTTTTGCCTTCTGGGTTCCGTCCTGTTGCGCAACTTAGTACAATAACCAGTCCCAAATTTTGAGACCAACTCATTCAACTGGATATATAGATATTAACCAGTTTTGATAATCTAATCCTGACAAACACGTCGTGCAGCGTGCTCTGTCCTACAGTCTAAGTCAACTTAGCGTCAGTAGTTTTCGTTACAATCCACTACTGAGTCTAACAAAATCTTATGGAAGGTCGCGTCAGGTAACCTTTGAGACTGACCAGTCAGAATACAGTTTACCAAATCGCGAAAGCGGACATTGGCACATACCTTTTGAGCTTTTGATCTCGAAAAGGTTCGTACCCGAACGATTCCGAATGTCATCTAGCGCACGATCGCTTCCGGGTGGTGCACACGGCGCATGTTACAACCATGACAACGGTGAGTAAACAGTCGTTAAAAATTAGTCGTGCTTTTGTAAATATTGAATGATGTCAACTTGCGGATTTATCAGCTAATGGTAACCATGTCAACAGAAACCCCAAAGAGTATATACTGCAGGTCAAATAACTGTGTTATACACGGATGTTTGTTCGTGGAGAGATCTGTGTCAGTGAACTGAATATTTTGAAAGTCCCTCCGATCCCTACGTAGTAGCCTTTGTCTGATTGGTTAAACCTCTCTAATCGTCTCGCATTTGATTGGGCGGTCATAGGTCGCTCAAAGGTTACCTGACGAGATCTTCTACTAGGATTTGTTAGACTCAGTGGTGGAATGTAAGTTTACTGAGACTGCTCTGTCCTACAGCCTGATACCCTGGGTCCGTTGCGCCTGCGCTACGCTTCAGTGTCGGACAGACGCAACAGACATATAAACAGAGATGATATTATATTGCTAATGATAAGCTGTAACAATGCACAAAGCTGTTATTATACGGATTTGAATCAAACGTGCTGTCGGTGTTTTTCACCACCTTTGGATTTCACCGTTTTTGACAATGTTTCATTTCACTCAAATTCAACGAATGTTGACTTCACTGCATGTTCCAACATGTCGTTTAAAGTGCCCGTTAAACAAACAAAAAGTTGCATTCACCATACAGTATAAATGACCAAATCACTGTTAAGTTTCCATATGACTAATAAATTTTAGGGTGTCCCCATACTTACATGATCAAACTTCTACTTTTCAGAATTGTGTTATGTACCCACGCTTCTACGTCTCAGAAACGTGTTATATACCGACGCGTTCATACATTTATTATTAGGAGTGATTGCATTTCAATTGTCTCAATCACGCACTCACTTACACACTCTCACTCACTATCTCACTTAATCCAGGGGGCGGTGATTTAACATAGTGATTAAAGCGTTCGCTCATCATAAAAACACAGGTTTGTTTCCCTACATGGGTAGGATATGTGAAGCCCTTTTCTGCCTCCCCCGTCGTGACATTGCTGGAATATTGCTGAAACTGAACGCACTCACTCACTCGCTCACTCCCTCACTCCATCGTCTCATCGTCTGATTCACCTCTTCCTTCAGTCCTGACAAGAACTTCGCCTGTGAGCGTGAGGTGTCCACCATCCTGTGTGTACATGATCCAGAGCATGCCGCGGTTCATTGGCCAGGGAAATTCTCCTGTGATCTGGGAGCGTGTAACTGCTCAGACCACTGGTCAAGACCAGTGTCTCCCCACCTGCAGTGTCCGACACAGAGTTGTGACCGACAAGAAACAAAATCAGGTTTGGTTGTGTGTCTCCTTTAAACAGTGATCATATTGAGTGAGTGAGTTTAGTTTTACGCCGCAATATTCCAGCTATATGGCGTAAATAACTGAGTCTGGACAAGACAATCCAGTGACCAACAACATGAGCATCGATCTTCGCAATTGGGAACCGATAACATGTGTCAACCAAGTCAGCGAGTCTGACCACCCGATCCCGTTAGTCGCCTCTTACGACAAGCATAGTCGCCTTTTTATGGGAAGCATGGGTTGCTGAAGACCTGTTCAACCCTGGGACCTTCACTGGTCCAGTGATCATAAACAGCATTGTTTGCAACATCAGGAGGACAGACTCGGGATTTGGATTTTTTTTCTGTTCGCTTATGAGCGCGAAATATGAACTTGGCAATATTTCTTACAGTTTGAATAATGTACGGAACAGTAAAGTGGTAAGAATATCTTTAGAGGTGAAATGCCTATAAACATAATATCCCACTGTATATTTCATTTCCCAGTCGGATGGCCCGAGTCTGTTTGTGCGGATCTGCTCACTGGTCACTTGAATGTCAAGGTCACTTATGGCCGACAAGTGAGTAGGATTGCCGTCGATTTTGGTGAAAATGTTTGCTTACTGTAGAGAAAAGGACATGTAGATGTTGCAATAAGTTTCCCGAACCGCGGAATGCCGCAGTCGATCGAATCCAGCCCAGCGCTGGTGCTGTCAGCGAGACTGGAATTAATAAACGAATTCAAAAGGTGAGTTTTCGCCGTATTGGGTGATCCATGATTTTGGCGTGAAATTGCAGAGGTTGCTGTTTTCGATGATTCGTGGCGTATAACTTTTGAAATATTGATCCGAATGGGACCATTTATAGGTCATTTTGTAGGGAAATCATCTGACTTTCGATCCGTTGGCCTCGACGGGACCTTAAAAATATTGTACGCAGTGACCTGTTACATCTCTCTCCTTTTATATAATAGTATTAGGGTAGGGTCTATACATCTATATGTCTTTCGAACACCGTTTCTGAGCGATACAAACTCCTGTGCTTTCAACAAGAGTCTGACAGGGCCATACAATTCACGACCAAAAGTTATTCGATCACGGTACAACACTACAAGGCTTAGTGAGGTATTGTAATGTTGTACAGTAGGCGTTGGATGGAAATTTCTACATGCGACGCACCAAAACAAAATTTCCGATTCATTCCACACCTCCCCGAGACAGGATCAGTAAGTAGGCATTTCTGACCTTTGTGCCTCATGTGACAAACAACGTTCCACGCCATTTCAAGTGGCCTCATGGGTAGCATTTAACAGTAAGGATCCGATAATCCTTGCAGAAATAACAAATGACCGGTTTAACTTTTCCCAAATTAGCCAGATATAGAGATAGCCAGATTGTTAACAACTGTGATAGCCAAACATGGTTCTACGCTTGGTCCCGTCTGGTAAAGTCATATTTGGGCGGTCGCGCAATTTGGTGCCTGAACTGGTTCTTGAATATACCCGGCGCCATATAGCTGGAATATTGCTGAGTGCGGCTTAAAATTAAACTCACTCACTCGCTCTTAAATATAAGCTTGTCACAGGAAATATAAATAATTGCATCTGTACGTACATATACATGTTTTGAAATCCTTTCCGAATGCATATTAAACTTCTGCTAAAAGCAGCTTCGATTGTACATGTCTCATCGTTATATCTAAGATTGTGGTACCAACGAGGATCCGGGTCAGAACTGATCTATAGTAGCCCATGCTTGTCGTAAGAAGCGACTAATTGGATTGGGTGGTCGGTTTCGCTGACTTCGTTGACACGCGCCATCGTATCCCAATTGCATTGATAAATGCACATGTTGTTGATCGCTGGATTGTCTGGCCCAGACTCGATTATTTACAAACGGTCGACACATAACTGGAATATTGCTGAGTGTGGCGTAAAGCTAAACCCAATCACACAGTATTATTTTGGTATACAACTGTATACAAGTTTTTTAATAAGTTAAGGATCGCAGCTTTAATGTATATGCACACTGAATGTCAATAACTGCAGCAGACACGGGGAAGGTGTACACTATACGTTGTTCACTGGTCGCGAGGGGGCCATGGTCTTATGTACCCTCGAGGTTTCTTTATGTTCCCCGGGCCCGCATGGGTAAATGAGCCCATGGCCCCCAAGGGACCAATGAACAACGTATTTATCTTACCGAACACCTGAATTTTAATTTTGAACGGTTTGAAGCACTTCTCCTGAATGCGGGGCGAATCGCCATTTTGCAGATGACACAAGGTAAACAAAGTTAGAGTTTCCCTTTCTTCCATTTTCAATCGCAAAACATCGGTAATTTCCGTGCTTCATGCGTGATTCAATGTATTCGAGGCAAAGAAGTACTACTATGAAGCACCATATGAGTTCGGAATTCCCAGCCGTGTACATTGAATATAATGCATCGCCCGTAAGCGGGGTACTTGGAAAATAATAGAATAGCGCTTAGCCAATCAGAAAGCGACATTCATGTGTGAGGTAAGATAATATCTGAAACACCTTCACAGCATGGGAACTGATTAAGAGCCAACTGCGTGCAACTGGCAAACATGTCATGATAATCAACATTGTAAGCACAAAAGCAAACCAAAAGGTCCACCCTCACTGGCGTATTTGTACATATTGATAAGCAGCGAATACTCTTTCAATATCAAACAATCGTATACCATGATTCGAGTATGTTTTTCAGCCAATCAGATTAAAGTGCACAGTGTCCTCTGGTTTACAGTTTGTTCTGTTTGATTTTACTGCAGCTGGTGTAGCGGGGCAGACATTCGAGTCGGAACATCTGGTGGTGGACCAGACAGTTGAGTACAGGTAGGCACTATACTGTTCTAGGATGTGTGAATGTCATACAAAGGTTCGTCTCTTCTAATGTGTGAATATCACACAATGGTTCTTTTCTTATAATGTATGAATGTCATGCGACGGTTTGGTCCTGATGTGTGAATGCCATAGATTTTTCTCTCTTTGAGGTGTGAATATCAAAGAATGGTCATACATGGATGTCGTGTCAACTACGTCAGCGAGTCTGACGACACGATCCCGTTTGTACTATAACAAGCATGAGTTGCTTCAGAGATCTTTACGGATTGGATGCCACACTGTCATCGATTACACAACAGGTATTCCAAACGAAATCAAGTCCAGTCTGATGATGATTGTTGCTATTTGCAGATTATATTTGGTACTCTCTATCCTGGGCCTCGTCGAGATTGTGAGCATCATCATCATCGTCAGCCTCGTCTTCATGTACCTCAACATACGACGAAGACATCTTATTTCCCTTTAAAGAATAGTTTGATGTCCATGGACACTGACCCGACTTCAGGAAATGGGAATGGATTAGGGGACCAGCGTGTGTTATTACGGCCTCTTCAAATATGATAATTTAGTTTTACGCCGCTTTTATCAACCTTTTAGCAATATCAATATTACGGCGGGCGACGGCAGAAACGGGCTTCACACTTTGTGCCCATGTGGAGAATCGAACTCGGGTCTATGGCTATCCGACAGCCAAAATGATGTATTGGATCTGCAGTCCATGACAACATTATCACAAACTGCAAGACGCAACTAGGATATATTTTAAATATATAGTTCTTAACATATTTACGGGGCGAGGGGATAGTCATCTCGTTCAAGTCATCTTGTCACGTCGTAGACCTCATTTTTGTTCCCCACATATTTGCGATGTGAGAATCCTGCTACTGGTGTCAACCGCCGTCATATTGCTGGGTGATTGTTAAAAGCTAATACACAAGAAACGTAACGAGTCATTTTATTTTCTCTAACGAATTTGCTTTAATATTCCACTACCAACGCCTACGCATATCGCATTCCTTCGCCTGGACTCGGACTGTGACGTCAGTGTGGATAATCGTATGCCATTCGTAGTGATCAACAGCATGAGCATCGATCTACTCAACTGTTTCCCGATGACATGTGTTAACCAAGTCGGCGAGCCTGACCACCCGATCCCGTTTGTCGCCTCCTACGACAAACATTGGTACTGAAGATTAATCGTAACCCGAATCTTCATTATATTCACAACACATGCAGGGAGGACCTGTCGACAGTGTTTAAGAAACCTTAAACTGGTAAACTTGGAATCTTATGTATACACAGTATCTGTAGCAATTAATGTATAATAATCTCAAACCATAATAATATAAATTGCATAAAAACGCACATTACATTCATATTTTTTCATGTAATATGATGATTACACGCACATATATTAATGAGTCGGGCATGGATAGTGAAAATAGATTGTACGCTGCTATATTTTTATAGATGCACAACAAAGTACTAAGTGGTGTAAGTTTGATTGGGAAAACATGTATGTCGTTTAATAATTGGCCCCTGGATATGCCACCAAAGTGGTTATACCGCCATGAGTTGCCGAAACGGATTTCCTGTCTATATCATTCCCTGGGCATAAGGCCAAACCGCCAGGCTTTTTAAGAAATGTTCCAATTTCGTAGATATAACGCCAAGTTCGATGGATTTGCAACAGCTATCATGATTTGTTTGTTTGTTTCTTTGTTTGTTTTACGCCTCACTCAGCAATATTCCAGCTATTGTGGCGGCGGTCTGTAAATAATCGAGTCTGGACGAGACAACTAAGCGATCAACGTCAATCAGCATCGATCTACGAGGTTGAGATACGATGATTTAATTATGTCAGTCATGTTACCTGACCTCACGATCCGGTTGGTCGAAGTACTCTATCAGTAATGATCCCTCGCTGGCGAATCTACAACTTTCCCTCAGAAGGTTGTTGTACGGATATGAAATAACATATTGGAGTAATACGTATTGTTAAGCGTAATATTTCAGTTACATTTCATTTATGAATAATCATTAATAAATTGTCTGTTTATATCCTGTGTGTTTTTCTGTTTCTTATATATGGTACATGTTTTCGCTTAAGACTAGAGATTTTTCTTTTGTAAGCTTCATATCAGACACTAAATATTATTCCCAAAAGAAGTCAAGGGTCAAAGGTAGATTTCATCATGATACTTAATTATGCATAGCAAATATATAAAACAGAATGCCACCTTACCTGAAGAAAAGAGGACAATTGTCGATGAGTTGGGCTTTGTCATGTGGGCATCATTCCATCAATATCAAATTTGCATTCATAAACATTTTAAAGCCAATTTTTAGGAAGCAAGTTCTTGAACAATACCAGGTTGATAATGTTTATGTATACTAGACATTTGTATAGCGCCGATGTCCAGTTCGCCAATTCAGCTGCTCAAGGGCGCTTTGTTTTTCCCCCCATCATTGGATGTCCATCACAACGGCACATCATATTTTCAATCTCAACTCACTGGGGATCATACAACACTTGCAGCCTACTAGGCGCGCTCAGTTAATGTGGCTTTCCCAATTTTACAAGGTACGCATTCATATTTGGGCGGACTGGGACACATAGTCACAGTACTTTGTCCATATTAACTGCACGTTGCCGTACCTGCAAACTAATTTTCTTATTTATTTTTTTATTGTATTTTATTTATTTATTTTTTTGTTGCTGTTGTCACGTATTCGTGCGGCCACCATCTGGTGGATCTACCAACGAATTCGTGGGCTCTTGTATGTGCACAGGGTTGGGTACTGTAACCACGGGTTGTGACAACACCGAAAGTGTCTGCACACAAAGTTGACTCCAAGGGTTTTCACACCCGGTCATAGGTACGGTCGATCCCGGCATCTCCAAGCTTGCTGGATTACGAGGCTGGCGCCATAGACAGCTCGCCCCATATTTGCTGCTTATAAGCCTGTCCAACCCGTCCCAAACATGGACAGTTGATACTTATCGGGCGGAAGTGCATTCCAGACAATTCCCACCATGCCACTTTGATTGAGAAAATAGTTCACAAGTCTGGCCCTGTGTTGCTTGGCATTAAAATCCCAAAGTAGAAAACAAGCTCCTACATATATATTGAAATACTGAGTCGAAGGCATGAGATGATAAAGGCGTGCACGTGGCCACGGCATAATATAGCTGATAATTATATTACATGGTTGCATCCCAAGTACACTGTCGTCAGATTCCCCATTGTTCTCGGTGCTCTTTGTTTGGTACCTCCTATAGCGTAGATCAGGAGAGTACTCGGGTTCTATAACGGGAGCACATCCCGTGTGACGCACTGGGTAATGCAGAGGGCTGCAGCTTTGGAGAGTCTTATTTTCCGGAAAGTTTTTGGTGGATTCGACCAGGCAGCGTTTAATGGGAGAAGTTCTATTCGCTGTCTGAGCTGTAGAGGGGGCAAGGTCCCTTTAAGGTCCGGGATAGAATAGGCCTTCAGCAACTCATGCTTGCCATAAAAGGCGACTATGCTTGTCGTAAGAGGCGACTAAGGGGATCGGGTGGTCAGGCTAACTGACTTGGTTGACACATGTCATCGGTTCCCAAGTACGCAGATCGATGCTCATGTTGTTGATCACTGGATTGTCTGGTCCAGACTCGATTATTTAGAGACCGCCGCCATTTAGCTGGAATATTGCTTAGTGCGGCGTAAAACTAAAACTCACTCACTCACTCACTATTGAAAATCGTCCCCCATAACAGAAATAACATTATAATAAACAGTAATGTCTTCATCTAAAAGACGTGCGATCCTCATATGAACACATGCATGTATGTTAATTGAAAAGTCTAGCAATCCGCTCAACGTTACATTTTTCAAAGCATCATAAGAGTCATAACGTTGTTAATACATAATGATATCTTGCTCGCATTACATGAAGCTCGAAATGCACGGACTTTCCATGCTACTGGAGCCTTGACGTATCACAGTGTTATAAACATCCATCGGCAAGAGTTGCTTGACGTCCCACTGCATATGTCATGAGCAGGGACCTTTCCGGATAAAATGATACAACCAGCGTAAGTAATTTCATTATTTTCAGTCATGTCCTTTTATAAATGATATGACAAATATGGTGGTAGATGCCTAGCCATTTTTAAGTGTCCATTAGTGAAAACATGAACGTAAACACAGCTGTTCAATGAAATAATAGTGATCAATCCAATCAAGAATACTACATACACAAACGGAATCCAACACGTTCGATTTCAGGATGGCGTGTCTTTCCAGTGCCCAAAATGATCGTGTAAATTCCCTGACTAACATTACCGGAAACAGAAGTTTCTCCATGTAAAAGACAAGCGATCCGCACATGAATGCATACTTCGTTTGTTGAGAATATATTGTCAGTTCGGATTATAGTTACATGTTTCAATTCAAAACTAAACAAAATACACAACTAATGCACCATTCAAGAATTAATCTCTGAAGGTGAGAAAACGACTGTGGAAAGTGTAGATAGATATCTAGTCACTATCCCTGCCATTTGTGTCCGTATACGTCATATTATGCCTAGGAACATGGCTGAGTTTGAGACGAATCTTTAGCCTCTGGTGATCAGGGCCATAGAACCATCGAGTTTTTTGACGTACATTACTCCGTCTCGATCCCAGGTTCCTGCCCGACTCTTGTGAGTGACTGGTTGCGAGCATCAGTGGTTAGACTGGTCCTCTATTTGTTAAGGTCGTCCTTCGCCTTTGGTGTTCAAGTCTTCAGCTTGGCAAGGTTACTCGTCAACTGGCGTTTGACTCTGTAAGGCGTGAATTTGACTCGAACTGGTCTTGGCTTTGTCTGGCTGAACTCAGCTGGATCTCCTGTTCTGAGAGATCTGTCAGTGTCCACCACCTGGAGCTTAAGACCATGGTCCGTCATCTTTAAGATTAGTTTGTCATTATTTTTCTTTTTACACCCAGGTAGATCGTTTTACCTGATGTTGTTCCTGCAGCCATATTGGTCAAGCTCATCTTTTTTGAGAATTCTCAGTTGAAATCCTTTCGTTCATTACCTCGGTCTTCTCTTCTAAAGCCTTGATTTTAGTAGCGTTTTGTTGAGGAGTTTCCCCTAGTGGGAAACTCTCAAAATCCAGAGAATCGCTAATTTGAAGCACGAGAGCTGTGGCAAGAGTTTTACTGTGATTCCAATGCAATGGGTGAGTTGAGAGTCTCAGTAGGGCGTTGAGTAATAACGTTTGCCATGGTTGTCTCATCATTCTTTGCATAATGTGTCTGTACCGCCTAACATTGGTGTGCCCGATCATCTACGAGGTTGTTTTGAGATGAATAGGTAGAAGGACATTATACTCAGTGATGGAAGCCCAACTTTGTAATGTGGAGTCTAAACTGACTTTTTTGTCACAAAGTCAGCAGTAATGTTTATCAGAGTCTTTCATCTGAGGGTTTGGTTGATAATTAGAGTTGAAACATGTCCAATATGTCTCGATGTGAAAGTGTCAAAAAGTGCATTTGAATTAGCACAAACGTTTTGCCATCCGTTGATAGTTTTCCCCATAGAAGGAAGGGTGGTTTTTATAACATACCCCCACCCAAGGTATTTCAATAATCTCACAGTATTTCTATTCATTTAGTACATCAGTGTGGGAGCTCGGTGTAAATGTACATAAGGACGTACCTTATTCCAATGTTTTCATTTGTTCATACATGATGCCAAGGATTTAAACTAAATACGTGGTCACACGGGTGTCAGCTCGCAATATATTATAAACAGTGTCAGCTTGAAACTCTAGCCACATTGTTTTTGAAAGATTAAAATGGGGGTGCCCGTGTAAATAAAAATCAAGCAATTCAAATCTTTCAATGTTGATTGTGATCCAAAACTATGCTTAACATATATATGCTATTATCAGGGGCCATTCCGTTATCAAGTAGGCACCAAATGACAGATCGTTTTTTCATTTTCTTTACTTTTTAAAGAGACCCGTGAGGGTCCCGGGGTAGAATGGGCCTTCAGCACCCCATGCTTGCCATAAAAGGGGACTGAATTTGTCGTAAGAGGCGAGTAACGGAATCAGTTGGTCAGGCTCGCTGACTTGGTTGACGCATGTCATCGGCTCCCAGTTGCGCAGATCGATGCTCATGTTGTTGATCACTGGATTGTCTGGTCCAGACTCGATTGTTTACAGACCTCCGCCATATAGCTGGAATATTGTTGAGTGCAGCGTAAAACTAAACTCATTCACTCACTCACTTTTAAAGAAATGTTGTACCAAAATGTGTTGTGATGACAAATATCTCGTTAACCATATACGTGAAAGCTTAGACATGGCTTTGCTAATGACTCCTTCAAAATAAATTGTAAGCTTTCAAACACTGGACACCGAGAATACAGTTAGACTGACTACTTTTTGCCATCAGTAGTATACGAGTATCGTATTAATGATGCTCGTTTTACAATTGTCTACACGGCAGCAAAACTGAACCGGCCTCCATTAGATACACTGCTAAGAAGTAATGCAGTACATTCATTTGTGTAGAAGGCATTGTGGTCTTCACTTTAAGCTAAGTGCTTGGCGTCAATTAGGAAATTAAAAGAGAAACAACGGAAATTCATTACTTGACAAGTAGTCGTGTCATTGGGAAAAGTGAGGATAGTGAGAAAATTGGTCCATATATATCAGCACTTTTACTGAAATAGAAATGGCTGTTTTATGACGTAAATTAAACCCTTACCTTTTCAACCCTTTCCGTGATTGTCAGATCGATTAGCTGCCCATGCTGCCGACATGACTTTTTTAACTGAAACCCATCAGCCAGTTCAGAAATTTTGTTGAGTTTGTTTAAGAGCAGTTATTTCATGCTGTTACAGTGGTAAAAAGATGAAAAGTAACAAGTCTGTAGACAACGTTCGCCAACATAACAGCATATTATTGTGTTTCTCTTTATTTGAGTCCACAACAAAGTCAGAACTTTGTATGGCCACCATTAGCAGTAATTATTGCTCGGCACTAGCACTCACTTTAGAAATAAAATTTCTTGAAGTTATTTTTACATGATTCGTTTATGATTTGAATTAATATTTTGACTGTGTAGCTCTTTCAAAGGCTGCGCACATGACACACTCTGACTTTCTACAGCGTAAGTACAGACATCAACTCACTTCCTGGCCCCAATATGCAACCGCAAAAACTTTGGAAAGACTCTGGGGTGTGTCTTCCAATTCTGTCAGACATCATGGCGCAAAACTCAAGAATTAGGACTTGCCGTTGAGTGCGGAGAAGACGTTGAGGTTCGAAAGTGGATACGGCGAGCTATACGTCTGCCATTGGGGCTCCTTCTCGAGGTGCAAGATGCATCGCTGGAAGCCATGACATACGTCAAGCCGATGCCACGCATGATTACATCGTTGCGATATGAGTGGACGAAAATGCCAGGTTCCCTCCTCGTCTGTGGAATCAATACACTACACAGGGACACCGAACTAACACCAACGTGAAAGGTTTCCACACCAGAATCAGCAAGTCTCTCTAGCTTAACCATCAAATGTTTTCCTTTTCATTGAACTGATTCAGAATAGTGAAGTTTCGGAGAGAGCGAAATGTTTGCAGATCCAATTTGGAGCAGCTCCACCGCCCATGAAGGATGTCTACAAAGAGAGAGAGAGCAACGCCTTGTCCGACGCAAGGAACAGCTTCAGCCCTTAAGAAGACATCCCTTCAGTTCGTGGGGGCAGTTGGTCCACTAAGTGAACAACTGATGGATATGAAATGACTGATAAACTAGAACTAATACTGTGTATGACATTGAGTATGATAAAGTGTATAGATGAAACTTCACTTGTAACAACTTGTAAGTGAAAACTTCCTCGAAATAAAGGACCACTTGATGCATTGTCAAACTCGTTACATCGGTGATACCATTTTTCTTATTCAAAGGTACAGCCTACTAATCACGGATGCTACCAGCCACAAAGTGTTGTTTTAGCTGGTCTACGTTTTGGGAGGCGTGCGTTTGGGAGAATACCGCTCTCGGTAGTGTAGGAGTCAGTGAGTGAGATTCTAGCAATATTGGCAATATCACGACTGGGAGACATCCGAAATGGGAATCACACATTATACCGACGTTGGGAATTGAACCCGGGTCTCCAGCCTGACGTGTAGACGCTTTAACCATTAGGTTACCCCCTCGCCCCTGAACCATACAAATATCTTAAAGCTATTTTTTAACGTAATACGAGATTCGTATTTGCCACTCACGCTTATAAACATAAGACACATGCATGTCTGTATAGATTGAGTTCTTGGTATTTACCCACATTTGTTGGTTCCAGTATCGAAAACACGTAAACGAATCATATCCGAAAATTTTACCCATTTCTGCAGTCCCTAATATCGTCATAACGAACACATATTTGACCGACAATGTTTCATCCTGAATTCTAAATGATGTCATTTCAACTTAATAAATCTCATCAATATTTTAGTGACACATATCTCGCACATATGCATAAAACATTATCGAGTTTCTACCTAATTAAACAAATTTACTTGAAACAGTAACTTTGCCCGAAGGTATAAATGCTCAAGCGTATGTTCAGTCTATACTTAGGGAACAATAATATTTAGTTTGCCTGCAGGTATAAATGCACAAGCTTATCTGTAGCATGACAATTGTCTCAGTTAATTATAAACCTAGTGGAGCATTTAGACATTTGTTTTCTCTTTGTTTGTAACTTGTGAACATCTGAGTTACAATTGGTCTCCAGTAACTCACGCTTGTCTTCAAGCTTACATGCAACGCAAAACTTTGCAGTTTTAGATACCTTTCGGTATGCACTTACAATATCGAATTATTAAAAATCCAAACTGAACTTATAAACAGTGAGTGAGTGAGTGAGTTTTACGCCAATCTCAGCAATATTCCAGCTCTATGGCGTCGATCTGTAAATAATCGAGTCTGGACCAGACAATCCAGTGATCAACAACGTAAGCATCAATCTGCGCAACTGGGAACCGATGACATGTGTCAGCTAGCCTGACCACCCGATCCCGTTAGTCGCCTCTCACGACAAACATCGGTTACTGGAGATCAATTCTAATCCAGATCTTCACGACAACGGAAAGTATTTAGTGTAGTTTGCATTCACTGGTGCAGAAAAATAGATAAGGTGCCCTTTGGCAATTTACAGTTCATTACACATACAAAAATAACGTCGGAGTGACATCTTTACAGTTTTGATTGTATTCGTTGTCGTACACATACAAAGAGAACGTATTCTGGACGAGTCAGTGGGTGAGTTGGGTTTTTACGCCGTGTTTAGCTCGCTGACTTGGATGACACGTCACTGCATCCCAGCTGCTCAGATTCGTGTTCATGCTCCTGGTCACTGGATTGTCTGGTCTAGACTCGGATTATTTACAAACCTCCGCCATATAGCTGGAATATTGGTTGGTGCGGCGTAAACCTAAACTCACTCACTCATTCCTGGCCGCAAACCCCAGTACTCTCCGAATGTCAGTCACTAGACTGGGAGGTCCCATACCTAAAGTAGTCGGAGATACTACACCCTAAAACTATGAGGAGTCGGCAAACCTGGGATTCAAGCCATTTGCAGTGTTTCTTCAAAATCGTGCAAACCACCTTCTTTCAATGACTCAAACATACTGAAGAGCAAAACAAACACAACCCTGCCGTTTTGTCACGTTTTAAAATAGAAGACATAAACATGAATGCTTACTCTTATGACATTGCATTTTTTCTTTTGCTGTTCAGTGTAATTTCATTAAATTTACTTTATCAGGAACACCGTTCCGGTTTTTTACTTAGATCTTGCTATTATCAATTTCCATGACACCCTGTACATATGCTGGGTGGCACTACAACTGGATCTCTATGTCGAAACCATAGATATGGCAGACATGGTACTAAAAGATCGATCTCTCAAAGATACTGTGCTTGTGCTATCGATGGGCTTCCACTGACAAGGTGTTTCAAAGTCTCGTTGAATTCATTTCAAATTTTGTATTTCATACGTAGTATGCAAAACCAAGCACTGACGGTTATGGGCAGGAGGTGACTGGTCCTGGGCGGGCATCAAACAAAAGCCTTCTGTTTCACATTTCAGGTAGCTTACTTCATTCAAGAGAACGACACAGCATCATTGCTCATCTCAACATACTGTACATAACCAAGGGGAAGTGTCCCTTCAGACAACCTTCCTATACGTCAGAAAACAACATACTACCATTCTCATAGCCTTAAATGCAGTTGATCTCTGTCAAGAGAAAATTCACTGGATTCAACATGTAGCGGCCACAAAATTTATTTCCGAGTGATAGGATTCGAACCACGGACCATCTGAGGACACCTTGTCCAAACGACCAAAGATGTTGATCCCGTCAGCAATCTGACATGGTAAAACTGCTTAGAGTTACTAGCACATGCACCATGCCAGATGGTGTAATGATTCAAATAAGACGTCAGCAGTCTTGGTGTTGATATCAACGTTAAAAAACGTTTTCGCAGGAAGAATAGTGTTGACTTTTTGTAATGTGTGATACTCTTTATATGCCAAGATCTCAGACCCATAAAGAAAGTAAAATAGCTTGTATTTGTGAATCAACCAATATAAAATACATAATCGATGGAATAACACGAAGGTTAGTAATAACAGATTGAAGCTGTAAAAGGTTTTCTGAATACCCGTTTAAGTACGTACAGGTTTGTTTAAATTCAGCGCATCGGTAAACAATAAGCCAAGTTTGTTCTTATATTCATTTATGACATTCATTAGTGTACTTTTGAAAGAGCGTTTCTATTAAGCCGCCGCAGGACCACCCGTGCAAAATACAATAGTACTTGTTTTACGCGGTATGGTAGCTTTGTGGTTGAAACGTTCGCTCATCACACCCAAGGCTCGGGTTCGATTATTTAGCACATGAGTACAATGTGTGAAGCCAATTTCTGGTCTCTCCCGCTGCAAAATATTGCTATTATGGCGGAAATCCGAACTCGCTCACTCGCATTCAGTTGCCAGACATGATGGAACCCCGCTATTGAGAGGAGATTGGTTGGCTCTATATTGCCTTGTGAGTAAGTGCGTGAGTTTAGTTTTACACCGCACTGATCAATATTACAGCTATATGGCGGCAGTTTGCACATAATCGAGTCTGGACCAGACAATCCAGTGATCAACACCATGAACATTGATCTGCGCACTTGTGAACCGATGACATGTGTCAAACAAGTCAGCGAGCCCGACCATCCGATCTCGTTAGTCGCCTCTTACGACAAGCGTGGGTTTTGGAAGATCAATATTTGAACTCGGACCTTCACGGGTTACTTCCATGAGAAGGTTCATAAACGTTAAACACGACGAATGTTACGTTTGTCCGTTCCGAAGGACATGCTAATGTCATTGGATAGGGCACGTCAATCAAAATCTGTCTTTGCAGCGTAGTCTTCATTGGCAAGTGGTTCAGTGTAAGCCATATGAAGGGTATGAGTAAGAGGTATTGGGTATGTGTGCTCAGGAGGTCCGGGATGATATTCATCCTCGTGGTTTAGCAAATTAACGAACTGACAGACAGACAGAAAAGTTCTGGACTAAGAGAACCGCCCTGAAACATTCCTCCTCGGATGTAAATTCGTTCTGAAATCATCACCCAAAATTGACCGCTTGAGTGAAACATGCCATCGCTCCGGGAAGTTAATACTGTGATGTTACCTCAAAATCCTTTTGTGAGATTCAAGATCATAAGCCGTTCCTTAGTGCATCCAACACACGGAACGGCTTACGGTTTGGCCTCATCATTTACCCATAATCTGATCCTTGTAACGCTAGCAACGCTTGGGGTTCTGACCCATGTAGATAATATTTCTGAATGAATAGTATGATGACTCAATATCTAGAAGAGTGAGTGAGTTTATTTTTACGCCGCACTCAGCAATATTCCATCTATATGGCGGAGGTCTGTAAATAACCGAATCTGGACTAGACAATTCAGTGACCAACAACATGACCAACAACATCGATCTGCGTAACTGGGAACCGATAACATGTGTCAACCAAGTCAGTGAGCCTGACCACCCGATCCCGTTACGACAAGCGTAGTCGCCTTTTATGGCAAGCATGGGTTGCTGAAGGCCTATTCTACCTTAGGACCTTCACGTGTCCAAGATCTATAAGACGTCCCGTAGGTATTTTGTACTGTGTAGTCAGACAGGACAAATTTATGGATGTCAAATCACCTTTATTTCGGATTGCAGAACTATCCGGTATATCATCCCACGCAACCACGAAAATGGTAAAACAGCGATGCAGTGTAGTTTGGCCACAAAATATCGCAACTCAGTGAAGATTTCTGGCATGTCATTGGGTACTCGTGGGACACAAATATCAAAAGCAACAACCAGTACGGGTGAAATTGCTCTAGGTCAGTGCCTCTTTAACAAAGTTGATAAGGATACCATCGGTACTATAATTTGTTAGATGATTACATTAAAGCATTATAACTCCCTTAATTGGGTGAGTGAATATTGCTTTAAGACGCTTTTAGCAATATTCGAGCATCATCACGGCAGAGAACATCGGAAATGGGCTTCACACATTGTACCCATGTGGGGAATCGAACCCGTATATTCGAACCCGCGTCTCCGGCGTGACGAGCGAAAGCTTTAACCATTACACTACCCAAGCTCCCATTTTCTAATTGAGGAAACAGATCATTCACAAAAGGATTACCTACTCAGGAGAACCTACTCAGCTGAACCCGAGCTACTCCACATATGCATGACCCGGGAGGTCTTTTGGCACTTACAGAAGGTCGAGTTAACTTCATTAAATAGTGGGAAAGAGAATCTTAATAATGTTGCGTTCGTATCTTAATTATTTTGCGTTCGTGCGAAACATATATACATCGGAAACATGAAACCATTTGTGGCTTATAATCTTTAAAACTTCGCAAAATACTTACTGTTTTTGTGAAGATCCGGGTTAAAATTGATCTTCAGTGGTCCATGCTTGCCGTAAGAGGCGACGTGGTTGACACAATGTCATGGTATCCCATGATATCGATGCTCTTGCTGTTGACCATTCGATTGTCTGGCCCAGATTCGATTATTTACAGACCGCTGCCCTGTATCTGAAGTAGTGCTGAGTGCGATGTAAAACTCACTCACTCACTACAAAATACATTGCTATTAAGTTGGCAGATACGTTCAGCACAAATTCGTCATCTGTAAACTGTTCTATTCTGATACTATGAAACAGCGGAAAACGCAAGTTTCTGTAGATGATAATTTCGTAAATGTATAAAGACTTGCGTTTCTTTTGTCGTTCAGTATATGATCCTTAATTTCAGAAGTTTCAAAAAAAAAAGAAAGAAAGCTCTGTAATAATACAGATTTTAATGGACAATTATTGGTCGACGTACATTTTATGTGGCTTTGATCAAGACTCGTGATAAAGCGTCTTTGCTAGAGGCCATCCATTATCGTTAGCAAAATCATCAACAGAATATCACCTGGGGGAACGCTCGTGGTTGTAGCGTTCGCTCGTCATACCGGATCCCCGGGTTCGATTCCTTACATGAGTATAGTCTGTGAAGCGCATTTCTGGTGTTCGCCGCCTTGATGTTGCTGGAACATTGCTAAAAACTGCGCATGGTCATACTGTGTCACGCACTTTAGAAAAGAAGTTCTTCTTGGAGCTGTTTTTACAAATATTTCGCAAAGTTTGGGAAACAATTAGTTCTCTTCCTTCCTGGTTCGAGGCTTAAAACATTCCCACCTTGAAAGCAGAAACTGACTATCCAAGTCGTTATTACTGCCCTGTAACATTACCCAGTTATAGTTATGAAACTAAAACAAATACTGAATACATGCCTTGTCTGGTATCTCGAATCGAATAATCTGATAACGGATACTCAGCCTGGCTTCAAAACTCAGTGTAGCACTATTGATCATCCTTTCTTCAGTTTTGTACCCGTGAAGGTCCCGGGGTAGAATAGAACACCCCAAGCTTGCCATAAAAGGCGACTGTGTTTGTCGTAAGAGACGACTAACGGGATCGGATGGTCAGGGTCGCTGACTTGGTTGACACATGTCATCGGTTCCCAGTTGCGCAGATCGATGTTCATGTTGTTGATCACTGGAATGTCTGGTCCAGACCCGATTATTTACAGACCGTCACCATATAACTTGAATATTGCTGAGTGCTGCGTAAAAATCACCACACTCACTCTTCAGATTTGTCCCTGTTGCATCCGTACTATATGGCATTGTTTAATATGAGGGTATTCGAGGCAATATGCCTGCTTTAATTGCAGGATTCTTAATAGACGGTTCTCAATTCTGATCTCTGAGTGACATCGACGTTATCTTACATACCCATCAAAAGTGTAGATGTAGCCACGTATTTCAGCCAACTGTTCTAAACTAGATTCTGCAAAATATTCCATTCTGTTCAAAGGTATTGTTTACTCATGAACTGTGAAAGAAATTGGCAATGCTGAAAAGGTTATTGTCATGTGTTCTATAAATGATGAAAAATCAGTGAAAACTGGCGAATTCTCAGCAAAACGCA
Source organism: Haliotis asinina (assembly GCF_037392515.1). Lineage (NCBI taxonomy): Eukaryota > Metazoa > Mollusca > Gastropoda > Lepetellida > Haliotidae > Haliotis > Haliotis asinina. The sequence goes on from NC_090291.1 coordinate 31,434,217, forward strand.
ACAATTCATACGCACGATATTTGCACATGCTCTTCGGAAATTTTATGCATGAACTTCCTGCCATTCATCTGAAGAAGGTTTGCATTTGGTTCCCCCAAGCTAGTGGATTATGCATGCCTGCATGCATGCATGAAATGGTTGAGTGAGGGGGTTTAGTTTTACGCCGCTTTTTGCAATATTCCAGCATCACAGCGGGTGGTACGCACATCGAGATATGAAAGCCGATCAAGATCAGTTGTAGAAATACCATGCAACAGTTTATATAAATTATTGATTGAGCATTATTGAACTTTATACTTCATGAGATGGTACAAAGATGAAAACTATTGATGGATGATTCAAATATCAATCACTTATTATATTCATGTCTGTAATATACGCAAAATAAACCTTGACCAAGCGGTGTTCTCTCGCAAACGCCAGTCGAATTAAACACGGCTGTTACCAACGGCTGATATCAATCCAACAAACATTTACAGAAATTTCTAATCAGTTTTGAATTTAACTGAACTACGGTATTTGATTTGAGTTTTGTCAACTTTCACAGTGATAACAGACGGAAGCGTCAATGATCTTGTATTTTGCTTAAAGCACCATTCATACACAGACTCAGTCTATTTATATACAATACGGTACGTGTTAAGTTACTTCAAATCGTTGTCTGAAGGCATAATTGGAGCGAGCCTTCCCAGAATGAACCAGCTGCGGTTTTCGACGTGACATATTAATGCTCAGTTACATTCGATCTGAACTTTGAACACAGTTGTGCTTTGGGCGGGCGGAGCATTAACTTGGCTCAGTTGTTTGTGTTTGTTCACGGTGGAGAACATGGCCATAACAAGGTAGGTAATTTTAATGTTACTCACGGTGGAGAACATGGCCATAACAAGGTAGGTAATTTTAATGTTACTCACGATGGAGAACATGGCCATAACAAGGTAGGTAATTTTAATGTTACTCACGATGGAGAACATGGCCATAACAAGGTAGGTAATTTTAATGTTACTCACGATGGAGAACATGGCCATAACAAGGTAGGTCATTTTAATGTTACTCACGATGGAGAACATGGCCATAACAAGGTGGGTAATTTTAATGTTACTCACGGTGGAGAACATGGCCATAACAAGGTAGGTAAGTTTAATGTTACTCACGGTGGAGAACATGGCCATAACAAGGTAGGTAATTTTAATGTTACTCATGGTGGAGAACATGGCCATAACAAGGTAGGTAATTTTAATGTTACGGTGGAGAACATGGCCATAACAAGGTAGGTAATTTTAATGTTACTCACGGTGGAGAACATGGCCATAACAAGGTAGGTAATTTTAATGTTACTCACGGTGGAGAACATGGCCATTACAAGGTAGGTAATTTTAATGTTACGGTGGAGAACATGGCCATAACAAGGTAGGTAATTTTAATGTTACTTACGATGGAGAACATGGCCATAACAAGGTAGGTAATTTTAATGTTACTCACGGTGGAGAACATGGCCATAACAAGGTAGGTAATTTTAATGTTACTCACGGTGGAGAACATGGCCATAACAAGGTAGGTAATTTTAATGTTACTCGCCATGGACCCTTACTAGCCATTTCATCGTATGTTATTACTTATTCAAATCATCATCTTTTGTGGTGTGCGCATCTCTCTTTGAGTGGCGGTGGGGGTAGCTTATAGGATAAAGCGTTCGCCCTTCACGCTTGAAGACACGGGTTCGAGGTAGTCAGTGACGTTAGTTTTACACCGCACTCAGCAATATTCCAGCTATATGGCGGCCGTCAGCAAATAATCGAGTCTGGACCAGACAATCCAGTGATCAACAACATGAGCATCGATCTGCGTACTTGGGAACCGATGATATGTGCCAACCAAGTCAGCGAGCCTGACCACATGATCCCATCAGTCGCCTCTTACGACAAGCACAGTCGCCTTTTATGGCAAGCATGAGTTGCTGAAGGCCTATTCTACCCCGAACTTTTACAGGTCAAACCGGAGTTCAGTTCCCCACATAGGTGTAATGTGTGAAGCCCATTATTAGTGTCCCACGACGTGACATTGCTGGAATATTTCTTAAAGGGGCAATTCAATTCATACTGGATCAGCTCTGGCACATTTAAGTACGGTCTTTACCCATGTTGATTATGGGGCAATATCATGTGCTGTAAGTAACAGTTCACCCCACCTGTCAACGGATTTAGCATCAGTCTTGACACCATTGTTAATTTCATATGGTTTTATCACAGTCGCAATGGCAGGAGACCTTCTACGTGCGCAATTGCTCCACGATCACTGTACACTCATAAACCTTTAGGTGAAAATACATTTAATGCGCTAAATTTGCTTATGAATGTCTATGTGTTGAAGAATGAGCATTTAAAAAAGCCGAACTAGGATGTCGGTAACTCAACCAACACCCGGACTTTGAGTTACCGACATTATAGCGATTTTATAGAATCTTAGGTAAAGGTTTCGATTATGATGATGATGATGATGATGATGATGATTGAGTTGATATGTATTGCAATGGTGAAGGTATCTATGATGATGAGTGAGTTGATATTGAATAGTAATAGTAAAGGTATCGATGTTTCAAGGTCAATGATTTTGCGTGACAAAAGGTAGAAGAAATCCCCTCAGAACCAGCAAAATATAACACTGTCAAGTTTAAAATATTCAATATTATGTATTGACCAAGAACAAGATACAATGATTCTAAGTTTCTAGTACAATGCAGCTGAGTCAAATCTAAAGTAATAGGTCACAAACATGCAATGAACTAACCAAGTCTTGATTTTCAGTGAGAAACAGTTCCGCTATGTCTTTCACAGCGAGCGATCTTGAATGTAGGTTGAACGTTGACGAAGAGGCAGAATGGCGCAACTCCAATATTATGTATGCAACAATCAACCAATCAGTTTGCTAAAGTATTCACGTGTACATCGTGAATGGCCAAAACGACATCTGTTACGGTCAAAAATTTGCCGTGACAAAAGGTGTAAGATATCCCCTCAGAACCAGCAAAATATAACACTGAGAAGTCTGATATTTTCAATTTATTTGTATTCAGCAAAAACAAAGGCAAAAGTATAGAGATTCGCAAGAGAGTTTTCATATACAATGCAAATAAGTCAAATCGACAGTAATGAGTCACGATATAATGTCAGCTCAAGTCTTGGAGCGAAAGTAAGAGACAGTTATGTAGAATGTAAGAAAGTCAGCTGTCAGGCAGCGGTTATGTTGATCAAGCGTGGACGGAGAGGCAGATATATACTCCAGTAGTCTGTGTGTTTCCGTGTCTCACAACACGGCAACTAGCCTTTATATATACAGTCAATAATTCCTGAAAGTTCGAACACTTACGATCATCGCCATCAACCTGGAATGCTCTCGGCCAGCCTCGTGTTTATTTCAAAACATCGAAGGGAGGTAACTCTATAGAACGACCTTAAAGGCCTGCCGATAAAATACCAATGGCACTGAACCTGTATGATGCGAATTTTATAATGCTTAATTTATAATACAAATTACAGAAAATACACTCTCGTAGCATGTTTAAATTGTCTCTTCAAATATGGACGGACTGCATAAATTATAATGTGTTAATAGCTACTTGTGCGTAGCACTTCCTTTGCATTAGATTTCCGATATAACATCCAGTGATGTTTTATAATCACTGCATGTGATAGGACGTGCTGTCGCAGATTTGTTCAGAGCTGCATCGGCCAATATGTTAGCGCTTTGCCGACATGTCTGGGAAACCCACAAAAGACAATGGTGTATTGGCCAGCTGAAAGATCATTGTATAGCTTTCGAATTTCTTAAATACATGGATGGATCAAAGGCAATTATTTATTATCCGAAGACATGATAGGGTAAACAAAATATTATAACTGTTTATACACAGTTACACGGGGCCAAAAGCCGGACTGTACATCTATGAAATCAACGCAAACACTGCAGGAAATACATACTATGCCCGGATTCGTGTGTTTTCAGATATTCACTTTCTGGCAACAACATTGGACATGTTACATACAGTGCTGTATCTTTGAAACATGCGCCCCTCGTATATTTTCGCATGTACAATTGCAAGTAAATCGTTCTTGTAATGCTATGACCGGATTTTCAGGTATTTCCAAGCATGAATTAGAAGCCAGACACCCCAGCAAATATGCGATCGTGTTTCCAGTGCGTATCTCATATGAAGGCATGCGCTACTCACCTGAAATGTAAATAATATGGGGGTTCTCTCTGATTTAGGACCCTTGAAGGTCCCGGGGTAGAATAGGCCTTCAGCAACTCATGATTGCCATAAAAGGCGACTATGCTTGTCGTAAGAGGCGACTAACGGGATCGGGTGGTCAGACTTGCTGACTTGGTTGACACATGTCATCGGTTCCCAATTGCGCAGATCGATGCTCATGTTGTTGATCACTGGATTGTCTGGTCCAGACTCGATTATTTACAGACCGCCACCATATAGCTGGAATATTGCTGCGTGCGGCTTAAAACTAAACTTACTCACTCACTCTCTGATTTAGAGAAAATATCTAACCACTTACCTTCCGCTATATAAATGGAATGATATCGTGTGCGATGTAAAACAATTACAAACAAAACTCAAGTCTACTTTAGTTCTTTTTCACAAATAACCCGCTTAGTTTGGGAATAAAATGAGTTTATAATTATTAATAATTTGCAATTTGACATTCAGCTGATGCTTCTGCTTGACACAATTTTAAATGACTTTAAGAGAGTGGCCTGATATAAATATCATCATATTATCATTTATTATCAAACCCGTGTCGACATTCAAATTTCGGGCTAGTGAATTATGTTGTGGGCTGGTACAGCTTGTCCATTGCGTGACCGTGTCACAACTGGCCGGCACTGTTAATTTGAAGGGGTGTGCGTTTGTCATTTGATTGTCAAAATGTCCGAACAGCCGAATTGAGGTTGTCGTTTGACATATCAGTGTCGAGAAATCGTCAGCAATGTCAGCAACTTTCTACACAAGTGGTTTAATCTTTCCGATGTATGCGTGCTTCGCGCGAACGCAACATTAATAACATTCTCTGTGCTCCTATTTAATCAAGTTAACTTGACCTTCCGTTTGTGCCATTTGACCTCCTGGGTCACGCCTATGTAGAGTAGCTCAGGTCAGGCTGAACAAGCTGTAAAGGTCAACCAAAATGGCGCTCATATCAATGCACATAATCTCCTTACGGCGTTACGTACATTGCTATCCACGGTCATAGGACATCATCATGCTATTCTATACGTTTTTCAACTCCTTGGGGATCATACAGTCATGTTGCCAGTTAGGCGCAAGGAACTAATCGCTCACATTGCCATCCTCACGGGTACCCATTATGCAGCTGAATGGACTGAGACAATTTGGATCTTGTCCAAGGATACTATGCTCATGTACCGCCTTGGGACATGAACCTAGGTGCCTCCACCGGGGATCGAACCTTCCACGGTACACGTGATAGGCAGACGCTTTACCGCTGCACTATTGCGCTAGTAATCTTTTGGCAAAACCAGCCCGACTGGGTAACAAAATTTCGCACATTGCATATATCAGGAGGTTGTTAATCAGCAACCATTTCTATTTTCATTTTACAGAAGATTGGCGGTTTCCCTTCTACTTGGAACATTTCTAGCTGTTTTTGTCTGGAACAACTATACAGTGACTCTTAAACAGAATACACAACGTGAACAGGGCAATACTGGAAAGTCAGCTGACATCTCTTCTGGACATTTACCCATTTTTCAGGTAAGATATGTAACTGCAACATATATGGGGTTAAATAAGCAGTAATTACGCATAGAAACTCTCAAACTTTCAGGAACACTCAGTTTTTCAGTCAAAAATGAGCTTTAAGCGGTGTATCCTGTGAAGATCTAGAAGTGATCTTCTGTAATCCACGCTTGTCGTAAGTGGCAAATAATGGGATCGGGGGGTCAGGCTAGCTGCTTTGTTCGGCACATGTCACCCTTGCGACCAACCCAAACTGCTTAAGTATCCTTGCAACCTTAAACACTGTTGCTTTACTTACATGTGTAAAAGAACTTTTTTTAACAGTATATGTCTTCATTATTACAGAGGTATTTCTAAATAATTACCAGTGTACATGTGTTTTCTATTTATTTCTTCCCTCTTCAGCGAGAACAAAACAAGATATTTCTTGCACAAGACTGTTTGAGTGAACATTCAAAAAACGGCGATGGATTTATTGAAATACCATCGGATGATGTTCTGAAGACGTTGACATATCAACAAATTACGTGTCTGTATCACAGGTAAATATTTCCCATCACTACACTGTCATTTCACCATCATTTTACTCTAACCCCCTCCCCTGCACCTGTCACAGGTAACCCTCTTCTCTCACCTGCACCTACCACAGGTAACCCTCTTCTCTTACCTGTTTGTATAACAGGTTACCTGCTCTCGTATCTATACTGACCAGCAAAAGAAACGTATGGGGTTGTTGGTGGTGGTGTTTTGTTTTGTTGTTTTGTTTTTGTTGTTTTGTTGGGGTTTTTTTGTTTTGTTTTTGTTGTTTTGTTGGTTTTTTGTGGGTTTTTTTGGTTTGTTTTGTTTTGTTTGTTTGGTTTTTTTTTGTTAAGCTTGTAAATAGTGGACATAAACATGAACACTTACACGAATACACTATGTTTTTGAAACTTGCGTTTCTTTCGCTATTCGGTATATTTAAAAATTATACATACTTCTGTAGATGGAAAGCTAAATCTTTTCCTCGAACTATGAACCCAAGCCTTGGCTGAACCATTGTGTCGCTGTCACTCCAGGTTTGTGGACAATGTTGGTGTGTTGTGTAAAGACATAAACAGGTTGGGACACCTGTCAGACGGTGGATGGGAAGTATGCAACGATCGCCAGTACAGTCCCCCCAACGATTGTCTAGTCTATTCTGTCGGGTAAGTCTTTCACATTTTGTATACATATCTTTGTGCAAGTTTATGGTCGGTTTATTCTATCGGGCGAACCTTTTACATTGCCACATTGTCGTGTTTTGTCTACTTTGTCAGATACGACCTTTATGTTGTTATACATATGTGGACACTTTTGCAAGTGTCTTCTTTGGGTTTTCGGGGAAATCTTTCACATTTATCATTATGCATGTGTCTAAGACATTCTTTCAGGTAAATACTCACATATCCCTCTGGCAGCTATCTGGTATTCCCTTCATATTCACCATAAGGCCTTTCCTACGATCGTCATGTATATTTTTTCGAGTAAACCCGTAAACCCTTCACATTTATCCCAAAGACCCCCTACAAGTGCCATATCTCGGGTAAACCCGTTACGTAAACGTAGAAACCGTCTTCCAAGTTGCTAGTTCACTCTTTCGGATAAATCCTTCACATTTACTAGAGGGTCTATTCTGAAAGTGCCTCTGTCACTCATTAGGTTAAACATTCACATGCTCCGGGTGCCTCTTTCCTATTCTTTCAAATGATTCCTTCACATTCACTGTAATCCTGCAATTGTCTATTTTATTGTTTCGGGCGATCCCTTCATATTTATCGGAGAGCTCAAGTGTTGAGTATTATCTGTCGGGCAAAACCTTCATATTTACCTGAACCTTATGCAAGTGTTTTCGTTCTTTAAGTGGCACTTAGAAGCTGGTATGACACTTTTTATGGAAAGACAACCTCTTTCTTGCAATAGATGCAACCCTTTGGTGTAACACTGCTGACACTGTTAGCAAGCAAATGATGAGGGTACATCATTCTGTCCTTCTGCACAGCCTCTCTTGCAAGTGTCGTATATCCCTAGTCTTGTAATTTGAAACTGCTGTGTTGTTTGAGGTAATAACCTCATGAGAACAATAACCTTAGAGGACCCAAACAGTTGTTCTTCATACCAGTGAATTTTCGGGTTAGAACTGATTTTCGACGACCCATGCTTGTAGTAAGACCAATGGGATCGGGTGGTCAGCCATATATATAGCCATCTGTAAGTAATCGAGTCTAGACCTGACAATCTAGTGATCAGCAGCGTGAACATCGATCAACACAAATGGGATAGAATGACGTGTGCCAACGTCAGCGAGCCTGACCAACCGACGCTGAAAGTGGCCCCTTACAACAAGCATGGGTTACAGAATACTGATGACCTATTCTAATCCGGAAATTAAAATAACAGATAGCCCCCTCTAAATAAATCCATGTTGACCGGAACAGGTTCAGGGACAGTCCTACAGTTTTGACAGAAACAAAGATCTGTGTTCAAATTTAACCTGTAGAATATATACTGGTTTGAGCGGCTGCAGTAAAAGAAGAGTATGTTGTCCCTTGACTTAGTGTGGTTCTGCAATGACAGGGTCACGTTCGACTAGATCAAAGAATGACACTGAAAAAAGATCATCACACAACAGAAATGACTCCACGCCAGTTTTTGTTGTGTCAAAATGGAAGTTGTTTTATTTCAGGATAAATAACGACTTCAGTTTTGACGACGAGATATCGAGGCAGTACGGATGCGAAGTTCATTCATTTGATCCGAGGTGGGTAACCCGTTTGTGTTAGTTTCCGTGTAGGATTGCTAAAATATTGTGATTGATTGATTTACATGAATATAGCAATAATAGTTTTAGTATCACCGCCATGCTTTGCCTTATATTTTAAGTGAGTGAGTGAGCTGGGTTTTACGGCGCGTTTGGCAATATTCCGGCAAAATCGCGGACACAAGAAATGGGCCTCACACATTTAACCTATGTGGAGAATCAAACCCCAGCCGTCGGCGTGGTGAGCGATTGCTTAAGGCTACCCTACTGTCTTCTTATGTTTATGGACCCTTGAAGGTCCGGAGTAGAATAGGCCTTCCGCAACCCATGTTTGCCGTAAAAGGCGAAAATTGTTGTCGGAAGAGGCGACTATTGGGATCGGGTGGTCAGGCTCGCTGACTTGCTTGACAAGTCATCGGTTCCCAATTGCGCAGATCGATGCGTATGCTGTTAATCACTGGATTGTCTGGTCCAGACTGGTTTACAGACCGCCGCCATATAGCTGGAATATTGCTGAGTGCGTCATAAAACTCAACTCACTCACTCATGTTCCTGGTTAAATAGTTAAAGCGTTTGTTCATCTCAGACTCAGATACTCGGCTGTGTAAGGTGCATTTCGGGTTTCCCGTGCTGTGACATTGCTGGAATGTTGCTAGATGCGGCGTGAAACCAACGTCAGTCACACCAAATATTTTCATTTATAAAATTTTTATTCAATTTCCAGTATGACGTAAATACTACTCGCCAAAAAAAAAAAAATCATATTTCATCTTTCAGCATGAACCAGAAGAGCCATAAGCGAGGTGAAAAATTGTTTTTCCATAACATAGGAATGTCGGATAAGAATGTTCACATCCCAGCTAACCAAAAAGGTTGGGAGATGCGCACCTTGGGGGCCATGAAGCAGGAGCTGATTCACGCCAAGGTGAGACAACCTCTTCTTTACCCTGTCTGTCTAATGGCTAAAGCATCTACTCTTCGCGCAGATGACGCGAGTTCGAGTCTCCGTATGTGCACAATGTGTGAAGCCCGTATCTGCTGTCCCAACCATGATCTTGCTCGAATATTGCTGAAGCTGCGTAAAATCATATTCCCTGGTATTTATAGGCACCCAGTATTTCATATTCTGTGGAAAGGAAGTGGGGTTGGTACTTTGGGTAGATCTCGGAATTTGGAAAGTCACTAGGCAAAGTGATATATATGAAAATAATATGTGCCCCGAGCACACAAAAATCATGGCACAGAATAAAAATAAGAACATGTGGACACCATTCATAACCACGGGAAAATGCGTAACATGCACAGGAACTAGTTTGTTTACACTAAGCAAATTTCAGTCTGTATTACGGTTAGAAAAATACTCCATCGAAAACAATCCCTGATGGATTGATCAACATGAGGTGATTTTACAGGGGTGCGGCGGAGTTACCTCGTGATTAAAGCACTCGCTCGCCACGCAGAAGACCCAGGTACGATTCCCCGCATGGGCACAGTGTGTGAAGCCCATTTCTGGTGTGCCCTGCAGTGATATTGCTGGAATATTGCTAAATGCGGCGTAAAACTAACCTTATTCTTGCACAACAAGCACTCGCTAAAATAACTAATATTACAGGAATAGACATACAGTTACAATGCGGCAGCAGACATAATGGGTAGGTGGTATCGCTGTCTTGTAAAGCAGACAAGCCGACTCGGTGACTTTCATGAACAAGTAAGGTTGTACAGCGCCCTATGGAAAAGGAGAGTAACTCTTATTACACTATACGTAAGTTGCCTTAACAGGACCAAATATTTCATTATAGCTGCCTGTTTTAGCTACATGAGAGTCATGACCAAACTTTGAACTTTCAACTCTGTTGATGCCTACTAAGGTGGTTCCCGTCTTCAAATCACGTGACACCTTTATTACAGTTCCGGTAGTATTGTCAGCTCCGTGAACGGGTTATCCCTGTGAGGAGCCTGTTCCCCAAGGGAAGTAACTGAAGTTGTCATCGTGTTGCTTTTTGTCATTACAATGCACGACAAAATATATTCGGGGGGATTTCAAGGCTCCTCCTTAAGAAAATATTAGCAAGGTTTGACCTTCTAAATATGTTTACTGTTTGAATACTATGACCTATTTAAGGTTTGTGAAAACGTGACGTATTCAAAGTGACGTCAACGTCAATCGGCGTTAGTATTTATATGTATACATGTATACTGTAAATCATGAAATTAATGCGAACATTTTATTAATGCGAAAAATGCGTCTGTACATGTGTCGCATTATTAAAATGACGCATTTCAGTCTGGGGGTGTACTTTTGAATAAACGGAAATCTCTACCTTTCATTGACACTACTTAATACCTATTGAAATTATTCATCGGCAAATTTTGTCACTAAGCAGAAGTGTTGTATTGTTATATTTCTTTCAGCGGCATGTTCACGTCTTAAAGATGGATATTGAGCATTGGGAATGGAAAGTTCTCCCAGAAGCCATTGCGAGCGGCTTCCTGAATGACGTCACAATTCTCGATCTGGAACTCCACAGCTGGGTCATAGAAAAGGGCAATTATGTCTATGAGCCCCCGGCTGAAATCTATTTGGATTATTTGCGAACTCTCAGACAATTACATCAACTTGGCTTCCGTATTTTCCTAACTCACAAAAACCTTGGATCCTGTCAGTTTAAATCTAAGTTTGGCATGATGAGGACCAGTTGTCAAGAGATCGCCATGGTGCAAACAAAGAAGATTGCTTCGTAATACAGGGTGCGCTATTGATGCGGGATCATTTTTCTACGATGTATTTATATCATATGTACTTAAATCCTTTTAGTCCTATGTATTTTATCAGAATTATGGCACACTTGTTAAGAGAATATGGGAGCATTTGTTCTGTGATATCTACATATGTTAATTATTTATAAACATGTTAGTTTTTTGTAAGCGCCTAGTATATATCCACAGATGTTCACTATTTAAAGTTAAAACAAGTCTAATGACATCAACACCTAGCACAATGTTAAGCATCCCTAGTGTTGACCGCTGACGGTCTTTGCCCAGCTTGACCATACGTAGGATGGTACGTATGCAACAAGTGCAAGAATATACATATTGTAAAAAACATCAGAAAAATATAATATTTAAATGTGCCTTGTCTTATTTCTTTGTGATTAATTCATAACACTTTGGACAGTTATACGATTGTCCGTGGAAGGGTATATCTCAGGACAAGTCCATGAGTTATCCATAGCAAAGACAGGGTCATACGACAAAAACACAGGCCCTCGTGTCTTTGCGAGGATTGCAAATTTAATTTTTAAAAAAGTATTTTATTTTGTCACGCCGACTCGAAATGTTTCACAGTACAATAAACCACGACGCATTATGGCTTACAACAGGCAACTGTGGCACCACTTGCCATCCCCTTAAGTCGTGACTATGGCACTACAACAGACAAGGAACCGACAGGTCTCGCGGAATAGATTTTGAGATGTCCCCCGCCATAACTGGCTGTCCCGTCTCTGTGGTTTCACCCCGCCGCAACAGATAACAATTTTTGCGTTTTCAGTGATAATGGTTTCTGAAACAACTTTTCTGGTGGAGTCCGGAAAATGTTCAAATATCAGAAAGTTGTTTGGTATTAGTAAATGATAATCATATGTACCATTTATATTTCTATGGCAAATTTTGTTCAATTTTAAAATTGGCAATTCATCAGTCCGTTTCTGACTCAAATGAACTGTACTTAATCCCAGTCCCATCAACGTCTTCCGTAAACAACACATTTTCGCCTCATTCGTCATCTTTTGCCCATTGCACACACACACACACACACACACACACACACACACACACACACACACACACACACACACACACACACACATCACCCAGAATTACGTCTCATGTATCACTCGCTTGACAACGACAATAGGATCTATGTCGAAATGTCGTTAATATAGAATAAAGAAGTTGTGTATCCATAAAAATAGTCCTCATTCTTCATCTACCCAACTTCTAGAAAGCCTGTCAAAGAAGTAAAATGTCTTTGTTTATTTACTTGTCGTTTAACGCGGTCAGTAAATAATCGAGGCTAGACCAGACAATCTAGTGATCAACATCATGAACAAGGATCTATGCACCAAGATTGACCATGGATTAGTCTCTTCGTACGACAAGATGGGTTTTTGAAGACCAGTTCAAACCCGGATCTTCACAGGTAGATTTTACCTCACATGGTCACAGACATACTGCATATCAAAATGATGAATGATATGAAGAAACTTGTTATGTAAATATACGTCCATTATAAAATCTTATGTATTTAATAAGAAAGGTATCATACTTTATGGATAACAACTTCTTTATTATGTTTTGATGTGACGTTTCGATATAACTTCTTATCCCTTTGTCAAGCACGGGTACTGTAATACAGCACAGAACAGATTTATCTGTATCACGGATTACAGTCCGTCTGAGACAAAATGATACCGATGAATTGCAATCCAAAACAAAAATAAATAGACATAAAGGAATCAACCAACGCGGAGTGCCAATCTCTACTTATTTCACAACTTGGACACAGCCCTTCACCCACTGTTGTGTCAACGCACGCGCATCTCGCCTTTGTAACAAACTGGGAAAACGCACAAATAACTGACGATAATTTCTTCCACCAACTTTTTCTTATTTTGGGGACAAATATGTGCATTTTCTTCTAGGGCTCGTCTGTTATTTTTTATTGCACTTAGCGTTGGTTTGATTCTTTTATGACTGTTTTTTGTGTTAAATTGCGATTCATCGGTATCATTTTGTCTCAAGCGGATAGTAAATAAAACAGGATGAGAGAATGTTTCAAACTGATAAAGAACAGCAATGGATGTTTGTAACAATGCAGCAACATTAAAAGGAAGTGAGTGAGTGAGTATGGTTTTACACTTTTAGCAAGATTGCAGCCATATCACGGCGGGGAATACCAGATATTGGCTTCGCACACTGTGCCCATGTGGGGAATCGAACCCGGATCTTCGGCGTGACGAGTGAATTCTTTAACCACTAGGTTACCCCATCCTCCCAGCAAACCGTTGAAAATGCGGAATAAAATATGCCCTGGAGATAATGATGCCTGGAGTGCTCCGTTCTATTTGCTGAATAATAGCTTAGCGTGGCCCTAATAGGCTTATGTAGTTGATTGAGAGCTTGTGTATTTCACTTCAGCACATCTTCGCGCATTGAAATACGACATATAACATCATGGTGCAAATTTATTCCAGCTGGTGCAATACAATTGACATTTACGTTACATCAGAAAACATTTACCATGGTTTTCCTCTCCAGATGTCGAGGGAATACTGAGATAAACACTACTCGAACTAATGATTTTCCATTTGAAATATATCTCCCGATCAGCTACGCGTTGTTTTGTATGCAGGAATATTGCTGAGTTTGGTTTGCTGAGTTTTTACTACTGTTAACAGCAATCAAACACTGAAATCGTTAGCTATGCATCAGTCAATAAATGTGTACAGCTTTGCAGGCAAACGAATGCTACGTATGTGTTCGACGGGGTTCAGATAGGGCCCTATGCAGTCCAAAGCATATAGTGTTATTTTGTAGGAACTCTCCTGGAGCATGGGATTGATGCGGACTCGTCTGATGATCCTTCAGGACATCAAACCAATAGCCTTCAGACGGTTAAACATCTTTTCCGTAATCAGAGTTGCTTCAAAAGAGTTGCTGTTTCAGGAAAGCCTGCACGCGTTGGCACAACTGAAAGCATTGAAAGTGCCTTGTTAGCCAGTTTGCTTGATCCATGGGAAGGGAGCCCACAAAGCCAAGAACCCGTACGTCTCCCACGGTGCTCTGTTAACGTATGTGATGATACCTCATAAACAACAGAAGATATGCAACAGAATTGCTTGAGCGTTGTCAGCAAGAAAATAAGCAGATCACCGCCGGGGTCAAGAATTTCCGAGAATACCAAGAAGTAAGCACAAGCAGCCATGAAAGAGAGATCAGTGCAGATGGTTACTCCGATGTTTCGGAGTGCGAATATGGCCCCAATTTTTTTAAAAAAAATATTGATACGATTGTATCCAAATGCACACAAGAGATGAATTCTTCTCCAGACGACATTCCTGATGATACCGGTGACATGAATAAACTTGACACGGATCTCGCGCCTTTTGGGGGCGATGACGATAAAACGCCAGACGCGAATATTTTCATCGACTTGGTCAGTGAGGGGGAGTCAGAATCATGTCACTTTTTTAAAAAAGCTACCCAGAGACCTGGCCAGGAAATGTCAAAACGACGCTTACGCAGACTGTAGTATCTATATGACATGTTCAATATACTGCGCACACTGTAGACTCTCAATAACATGTTCAATATTGTCGGCAGACTATAATCTCTCACTTACATGTTCTAGATAGTGGACGGACTATAATCACTCACTAACATGTTCTAGATAGTGGACGGGCTATAATCTCTCGCTAACATGTTCAGTATAGTGCACAGACCACTGTTTGGCAAGTATTAGCTGAGCCTGACAAATGCCCCCAATTTATGGGAACGCCCTCCAGAGCATTTCATTTAAAGTAAGAGTGAAACAGGTTGTAGTCTAAATATTGAGAAGTTCAATTTTCTCGTGCAGATCATGTTTCGACTGAATATCATACTACTGCTTGACAAGTGTTAGATGAGCCAGTGCAGTGAACGGTTTTGTGACAAGCAGGCGGTGCAAGTAATCTCGGCCCCGTTCCTCAAAGCCACCGTAGCGCTACGACTGTCGTAAGTCTATCTTAAAGTATCGGAGTTACGGTCATCGTAACGCTAATGGCTTACAGATAAATAAAATGATGCACAGTGAGTGAGTGACTGAGTGAGTTTGGTTTTACACCGCTTTTAGCAATATTCCAGCGATATCACGGCGGGGGACACCAGAAAATGGGCTCACTCATTGTACCCATTTTGGGAATCGAACCCGGGTCTTCGGCGTGACGAGCGAACGCTTTAACCACTAGGCTACCCCACCGCCCCGAATGATGCATAGGCTTAATGTAGAATGATTAATCAAAATAATGTATTGCAAACAGAATTTTGCTAACACAATCATAAAGGCAATAGTATAACATGAATTTCATGATGAGCGGGGTTTTTTTCCAGGGCAAAACTATACCGGTGTAACTTTTGTAACTGTATTTCGTAGATCCGTGCCCATCCAGCTCCGATATAAATTGCAAAACAAAACCAAAACATGATTTAGGTGAACTGCTTGACCTTAAAATCTCATGTGACCTCCACTAACTAAGATACTTAGCTACAATGTCATCATAGTCCATAAAAAGTATAAGACTTTGGCCTTTATGATAACATGATATCATTTGTACCATTATAAAACAAACAATGGTCACTCAGAACCAGAGGCTTTACTAATAAGTCTAAATACAGTATTGGTCAAATCTTGTCTAACGCGACGTTGCGAAGTGTACGCTTGCTCCTACATGACTAACCTTGAATGTGACTAGCCTGGATGTGGTTCCACTGGCCCATTGACATGAACCAAGTCATCAAGACAATCCTTCCGGTCCACTAGCAACAACCATAAGGTTGCCCGGGAGCAGTTCTAACACGGACCTCTGATGTTTTCAAAAGCACTTACATGTAAGTTGTGGTACATATACCTTATGTGGAATATTGGATGAAAGATATCTCTCACCAAAGGTGTCATGGAATCTGAACCCCATTATTTTCCCTAATGCCGAGCCCTCCCTGCAATGCTAAAACCCTAAAGAAAGCCTAGGTTCCCCAGTTTCAGAATCTCTGGTTTCCTCGAGGCTTCTTTTCAGTTTAAATGGGTTTATTTGTTACAATCAAAATCATATATATTCAAAGACAAAACTTAAGTAGGCATTTGAATGAACATGAAAATGACACGCAAAACAACGAAACAGTCATAAAATCACTATTTGACGACCGAATTAAGCCCTTCCTCCTGTGGAATAAACCTGTGCTATCCATGACCTCGAAACTGCATTTAAGTACTGTCGGAAATAGGGAAAAACCTTGTTTTAAAATTTATCTCTACAGTTTATTTAGCTGATATGAGAAAGTGTTAAATATCTGTTAAACTATTTGCGGTCTAACTAGAGATCCATTGGTAGGGAGATAGGAAACGTAAGTCCAACGCGACTTATTTGCATTAGACCATGGATTTATACAAATTAGTGTGGGATTATATTGTACTACAAAGGACATATTTTCATTGCCCATTTTGAAATTAGACTTAGCTTTCATTTTCAAGGACGGACGGCGTAAAAAATAATATCTTTTATGCTGAAACTATCATGGAGTCCCACTATCACTATAAAAAGGACACCGAGGGATCGCCTCAAAAGCAAAACCATGACGGGTGTAGCAGACGATGGTTATATGATAATCCCTTGGGGGAATATTAAACTGTGAAAGTACACGACATGTCACAACAATTTACAAATAATATCCAGTCCTGTCATTCTTCGGTGGTTATGCTACCTATATATTTTCAAAAGGTTTAATACGATGGTTTTCTATGGATATCCCGTATCATATTCTTTGACATAACTCAACAATAACTTCATGAAATAAAGACAGGTAAGATAGTAATCAATAGATGAGACAAATTCACCACACGTGAAAACGCTAAATATATCTTTGAGATGACCCTATGTGTCAGTAGGCACCTCATGCATTTCTCTCGTTAAACAATGATATTCAAGAGAACTGTTCCGCATTTTATATAAATATCACTTTGTTAGCATATCTAATCATCTTTAGCAGAAATACTTCAGTAAAGTTTCCTTGATTTTACATTTGATGGTCAATACTTTTAAAGCATGATTACACTGGAATAATCACTGTGCAAAATATCTCAAAATCTATGGCAATGTACACATATTCACATATATAGATCTCTTCTCTCAACCAAGTTGGCCTTTCCACCGTAATAATGTATAAAAAAGCTAAAGCAAAAACAAAACAATTATAGCTGTGCCAGGTTCATACAATATATTTAGATGATTACATAATATGTATACCTGAACTACATATGAATATAATCACAGCGAGAAGTATTCATATTCATGATGTTGATCACTGGATTGTCTAGTCCGGACTCGGACTCGGAGACTGTCGCCATACAGCTGGAATAACTCACTCACTCACTCACTGTACAAACTGCACAATACAGGAAATAACATGTATAAAGCATCATGGTAAAATGTCCTGTGACACGTAGCTCGTCTCAAGACGCCTGACCATGCATTATCGCTGTGAAGAGCATAGCATCTGCTCACCCAGATGATTTTCAGTGTTTACAGATATCGATGTTTCGACGATATTCCTTCGTATTTAGCAGAATAGGGAATAGGGGTTTGGGGCCACCCCGTATAAATCATATAATCGCCAGTAACGCGAATCTAGACCCTCTTTTTCACAAACTCCGAAAAAACAGACACTTTCCGTCTACCTTCACACTACCTTTGGGGTCTAAAACTCCTGACCCGTGAAGGTCCCGGGGTAGAATAGGCCTTCAGCAACCCATGCTTGACATAAAAGGCGACTATGCTTGTCGTAAGAGGCGACTAACGGGATCGGGTGGTCAGGCTTGCTGACTTGGTTGACACATGTCATCGGTTCCCAATTGCGCAGATCGATGCTCATGTTGTTGATCACTGGATTGTCTGGTCCAGACTCGATTATTTTACAGACCGCCGCCATATAGCTGGAATATTGCTGAGTGTGGTGTAAAACTAAACTCACTCACTCACTCACTCAAACTCCTTTCAACTTCGATGGCTTATATGGGTGTGACCCAAAACTCCCTATTCCCTATACTACTCTACGTGTTTCAATCTCTATAAACAGGATGTGTGGGGGATCCTCCCCCACATCAGAAAGCGGGTGTTGGGGAGGTTCCCTAATCTCCTATATCTATCAGTAATTCGTGTAAAATTTCTTTCTCTTCACTTTGTTCTACAATCGCGGTTTGTAACTTCACTCCGAGTGAATGACACATCGTCACCATACACAAAGAACTCACGTCGACTACACCCCAATATTTCATCCTTTTGCTCAGAAGTCTACCAGTGTTATTCTGATCCAGCTCTTTATTATTTTCCATTAATGGGTGATATCCAACTATTCTATTCTTTACGATGACCGGTTTACTGTTATCATAAAATCTCACATAATCAGCAAATTGAGATGAATCGGGCAGCTCTGGTATTTTCACCCGGAGGATTGGATTTTCCAACACAGCCCCACTTTTCAGAGTAGTTTCAATATGTGTAAACAGAGGCAATTATAAATCTCGATACCATTTTGTGGTGAGCTCTTTGATGCAATTTCTTCCTCGACTGCTTGTGTGAAAAATGACACAGCTTTAAATAATGGGGATTCTATATCTTCTGTATATTTCATGATTGAAATCGACAGCCCATAAGGGCGGTTCGCTTTAGTCACAATTCTATTTGCTTGAACTTTATCTGTGAATCTGAGCTTCCGCACTCTCTTTTTAAAATATATTTTCACATAACTCGCGTCCATCGTTGTCAATGTATTTTTATCCCAATCAAACGTTATCAAATCCGGGAAAGTCTTATTCTCGATCGCTGTTTCACAAGCGTTAATAAAATCATTTACGTGGGTAGTTATAGTATACCCAAAATTAATTACAGTTCAAATATACTGCAGGGGTGTGGGGTGTCCCCCAATGGGTGAATCCTTTCCCCTTACTCAACAGTCACTTCGGGAAAACAGTTTATCGTGTATCTTTTATTATGCCGATGGTTTCGTGATAAATGCTCGTTGGGCTTGTTGTATACCTTGTTTTATATATATATTTTTTTCTCGACCTCGCTTATAGAAGAACGTTTTTTTATGAACCTTTGACAGAATCTCTTCTGTCATTTTTTGTATTTTTCCAGTTCACCTAGGATCAAACGAAACTCCTCTTCTGAGCTTTTGTTATCATTGAGTGCGGATGAAATATGATCTTCTACCGTGTTTAACTTTGCATCAGCAAGAATTCCAGTTCCATCGTGTTTCTTTGCTTTACGTTTCAATTTCCGGGATATAAATTTAAACACCGACCCAACTGTTCCTGTCACTACAGCTGCCAATTCAAGTCCTAATATCACCGGTGCTGCTACGACGGTTGTCAACAACCCAACGCCTACTGCTCCTAATCCCATGCTAGCAGCCATTAGGGTGGTATCAACACCATCTATGTAGTTTAAAGCTCTATGGTATTTTTTATGTAGTGATGCCCAGATATCACGCTCTTGTTCTAGTCTATGTCTTATTTCACATATCTGTTTAAGTCGAAATCCGTCTACACTTCCCTTTATATTTCCCTCTTCATATACGACTGGACACAGGCCCATTCTATTTGTCTATAATAAAGTTTATAAACTATTTTTACTTATCTATCATTTAATTTTTGTACAGGTAAATGGGAGAGATGGTGTGTTTTTATCAACAATACGAACCCCATCGAGGCTTATTGATGGTTTATAGCATTGTCTTATTATGATTCGACAACGTTTATTCTCATGCCTTTTTATAGTCAAGAGGACCACCATAAAATTAGCGGCAATTAGCGTGCTTAGTATAGACGACAGCGATGTATATTACTGTTACACAGACTTACGGAAAGGTGAGGGAGAACGAGCTAACAGCGTGTACAAAGGAACTGGTAAATCGAGTAGGTTACGTATCGGGGGGTGGCTTCACGGACGATGAAGCAATCGCTAGTGTGTATGGGAACAGGTTCTCTATCCCACTAGACTTTGAGTTGCTAACTGGGCACGCGCCGTTTTACCAAGCCCCATTGGGTGACAGGTTGGACTACGAACTCACCTTCAGTGATTACAGTAAAGTCGTGCGTACGTCGAGCGGTGAAGAGGTAGTTAATAGATCGACAACATATCGTTGGAGTTCGACATGGTGACTAGCCATGGAATGAGAGCGTACCACCAGTGGGGTGAAATAAAGAAGAAAACCGGCGATCAAACGGAACTCAATCGTCAATAACGTGACCAGTGAGGACTATCCTCCGTTCACGTCGGTGATTACTTAACCACAAAGAACGCATTATGGTTGGATATGAGATCGACAGATGATAAAACTCTACACGGTAGTGGACGTCGTATCGACAACGGAAGCGAGGGTATAACCATTCAAATAACGAAGAAGGCTCAATCATGTGGTAAATTAAAATTATATTTATATGTAATTATGGACGTGCAACTTAATATAGACAATGGGAGATCTGTGCAAGCCATCGATTAATTTACCATGCAATCCGCACTGCGTTATAATATGTGGGCAGACCGGTTGTGGTAAGACCGTTTTCGTACTGGATTTGTTGGAGGGGTACTATAAATACGTATTTGTCAAAATCATTATTTTATGCCCTATTATAGACATGAACAAGACTTACAAGGATAGATCCTGGGTGTTGACGGACCCGGATGTACACAGAGTCGACCCGGGTACACGGATACAAGAGTATTTAAAAACAATTTCACAACCAATTAAAAGTAAAACCGACGTTGCTCATCCTGGATGCCTGCAGCACTAAGAGAGAGAACAGAAAAAGACATGCTCTCGTATTGAGCGTTTTCAGGTCGGCACGCAAATCACAACACAGCAACTCGGTGTTGAAAGATTTGAGGGAGCAGACACAATGGGTGGCATTATTTCACTACAAGGACAGGGATTCGTTCGAGGAGTGTTTGAGAGAGAACGATGTGATAAGTAAACTAGGGAACTGGTGAAGAAACACCTCCCTGAAACTAAACATGCCAAGCTCGTGTTGAAAACCGACCAGCCAGTGGATTACCAAGTAATGGTTTAGTAATTTTAGCAATGGTTTAGTAATTTTAGTAATAGTTTAGTAATGGATTTTTTATTTTTGTAAATTCTAGTATACTTGTCGGTTTTTGAAGTTCTCGCCGTGTGTAACGTAACCTTTATCTCTCCGTGTTTAGTGTGTTTTGGATATTATTTTTTTTTAAATTAAAAAAAAATAATATAATATAAAACTGAGTGTGATGAATTACTAGAACAGATGTTATTAGATGAACAAAAGGACAACAAACAGCGAGACAGGCTGATAACACTAGTTGTGGGTGGAAAGGGAAAATAATATTTAGGTGACAACATAACTGCTGATAAAATTTAGAAAATGTCAGATGAAATAAATAAATCATACACAAGGTATGAGACACAACTCCGGGCTGAGATGACAAAGTTGTAGGTTCTACTATATCCCAGATTTACAAACGCATAGCGTCGCACTTTTTACCAATCCAACCGGAATGTCGACTAATGGGAGGACTTAGAGAAGGACCCGTTTATCGATAATGCCTTGAGCTACATCACTTGTGCTTTGTATCATAAATACGATATGTATCTAGCCCCGATGACGCCAGCGATCATCACGGCAAAGCATTTTAAATTTAATAAAACAAATAATAATAATATGACAGCAATGTGATTGGCAAGATTCAGGAAAAGCATGATAAATATGCGGACCTCGCCTTTGAAATGTCTCGCTTGCATCCCAAGTACACTGTCGTCAGGTTCCCCATTGTTCTCAGTGCCCTTGGTTTCGTACCTCCTGATCTCTTGGGGCAGATCAGGAGTGTGCCCGGGTTCTCCACCGGGAGCACAGCCCTTCTGACAATCTGGGTAATGCAGAAGGCTGCAGTGTTGGGGAGCCTTCATATACTCTGGTGGGTTCGACTAAACAGTGTTTCCTGGGAGAACTCACATTCGCTGTCTGGGCTGCGTGTAGATGAGGCGAGGGCCCTGAGCTGATGATGAACCTTAACGGCCTGACTGTGCCAGGATCACCCAAACCCTCTCTGCTGAATATCAATCTTAATATGTAAAATGTAATAACCTCTTTCCTCTTCCGGAAACAAACTCTTCCAATTGGCCCCGAAATTGTGGACCCTCACTCTACCTCTTCATCAATTTGCTGACCTTTCAGAACACCCTGTGCATATTTTGTTTCACTTTATGTATGATGAAATATCTGTTATACCTTTGGAAAAACGGAGGCCAATCAAACAAACCAGTCAATCCTTTCCCAAAACTAAAATTGATTTATTGAATGACATCATTTCTATGAAACTTTCTGCAGACTGTTCATTACATGAAGTAAACTGTTGTGTTTTTGCTGCCGCTCGAACCTTGCATTGGATTAACTTCACACAGTTTCCAAAGAAAAGTCTAGTACTAAGAACAATAAACCAAGGAAAAACCGGTTTCAAGTAAAATTAACAGAAACTAGAAAATATATTTCCTGGATAGAGCTGTGCCTGAAATTAAGATTATCAGGGAATCCCATATCTAATCGACAAATTTGGAAAAACATAAAATTACAGTGCAAGACAACAAAAGACAAGCTCCTTCTCCAAATTGTTAATTCCCTTAAGGCAAAAATAAAAAACTGGACTGAAAAAAAGAAAAATTGGAAAAGAGAAACAAATTTATCAAACAAAATAAACTATTTAGAAAGAATTAAAAACAATTCTACAGGCAACTCAAGACAAGTGATGATGAACATGATAAACGGCCTCCCATGGCTGCCAATGAAAGGTTCTGGAAACAGTTGTGGTCTATACACGGCGAGTGTAACCTGGAGGCACCAAGGGTCAGAAATTATGACCATGCAGTGCATGAGAAATTAACCAGGTCGTTTGTCTGTTACATCTCACCAGATTGCCTGAAGACTGTTATAAAGAAGTCCAAATCTAATGCAGTTCCAGGGCCTGATGGCATTCGAAACCGATATTGGAAACTGTTTCCAATAGAGTCAACCAGCCAAGGAAGTTGTACTAACCATTCAGTGTTTCTGTGTGGGAGCCCCCAGTTCTACATCGCGTGAATATTAGTGTGCAAACAAACGTTCGGCTATGGAGCGATTGAATCTCTCTACTATTGCTTGCCTTCGATGTTCCCCGGACGTACCACGCCTTACCTTGGTATTGTGTTTTGCTAGCAGTTGTGACACGGCACCCATGAATTCCCGGCCTGGATCAACTTGCAGCTCTGAGGGCCATGTCAGCAGACTGCGTTTGTATATGCGTTCGAATCTGCAGACTACTTGTGTTGCATACTTTGCGGTCAAGATTTCGGCTTCCTTGTAGTGGCTGGCTACGACTACAACTGTCAGGGTGTACTTGACCGGGTCATGAGGAAGAAACAACAGGTCGGCCTGGTGAACTTGATTAGGTATATGAATACCGAATTTTCTCATGGGTATATATTTTGGTGCCGGTAAGTATATTTGCCATATAGCTTGTTTTTGTAAACAGGCTTTTTAATTTTTTTTAATAGCATCCACCCCTTTCCAATATCCTCGCGGGCTGCAGTAAATTTTCTCCATTATATATATGTGATTTAAATATTTTTATGGCCGTAAGCATAGGTATTGACACCATCCGATGCTAGCCTTTCTTATTTCAGCGTCATCTGCTTACCTGATAGAATACGTCTTAGGTCTCAACCCAATGTATTCGGTGATTGGTGTGCCCCGCACATTCATCCTTCATCTTACCCAACACCTTTTTGTTGACTTGGCTATGCATAGAGTGGTCTCTCAGCTAATCGCTGGTATCGTATAGATGTATATTCTTTTTTATATCCTCGTACACGTCCTTGGTTTGAATATCAATGTGCAGGGAATCCGTATCCATGTACTATACCTCGCACCTATCACCGTATTGTTTCTTGAGCTGGTTATAGTAAAAACCATACATCAAGTGTTTGGATAGGTCTAGAATGCTCATACCAACACAGACCGGTCGATTAAGTTTAATGTGACTCTTTTTCATATTCATCGCTGCCAAGACATCATCGAAAATAGTACTTCTATTGTACACTGGACTCGCTATCACTTTCCTGAGCTTATCTTCCTCGCTCGACTGGACAAGCTTCATGTTCATGCATTTTCATAAATTCACCATCGTTTTGCTGAATACAGAGTTGTTCATTAGTTTGTACAAGTTTTTCTCAAAGTCGTTAGTTCCAAGCTTTCTCAGGTCCGTGTTCATCCTGATATATGGTTCTATCCAGGGCCTCTGGTCAAACTTCAAAACCCCCACATAACCCGTTCTCAATAAACAGATGCATATCGTATAATCAGTGAACAATTCTAACTCCACGCCTGTTTTCTTCAGTAAGGCATCCCACAATAGCCCAGGACTCGAATAATACAAGGTTGGGTCCAATCCGTATTGTTTTGATCACGTTCTTTCTGAATATCCCGAAAACATCACCCAGCAATAACGCGTCTGTTTTCAAATGTAAATCGTGGTAATCACCTAGATTTTTACAACCCAGTTGTTTTTTCGTAAGTTTTTCGCATGTTTGTAATTGTCTTGTGAGACAGACGCATCAGTCAGCTTGCTATAGAAGCAGTCAATAGGAGGTAACTGTGTCTCATTAAATTTGGACTAGTCATCCATGGACTCGTACGGATAAATATCCTTGTGCAGGCGCAAAGCTTTAGTTTTCTCTTCTGTATAACGATTAGTTATAGCCAAATCATCTAGGTTATTAGCCTTTGATTTTCTGTGTGACACTTGCATCAGTGGATTGGGCTACTGTGCTGATTGGTTTCATGATAGCTTCGAAATCAGCCTGGATAATGTATGGCACCAGCATTTGATTTTTGTGATTGTAAAATTTCAATATGTTACAAGGTTCTTTTGGCATCTCTATTCGTATAGCTGTTTCCCCCACCTCTAGGCAATACCCTCAGTGTAAGATGAGCAAGTCCGGTTTGGAAAATCTGTGAAGACACCTTTCAAAAAGTGCTTTTTTCCATTTATGTTTTGATTGATTGTACACCAAACAACTGAAATGTTGTATCGCTGTATAGTGACATTGTTCACCTTTTTCCAATAGAAATAGATTAATCGTTTTTCTACCCTCCTTATATAATAAAGGGCTTATCCTGTGGACTATAACTGTTTTACCCTCATACCGAGATACGTTTATAGCCAAATCTTGTGAATTGAGAGATGGGGGTGGGTTCCTCTGTACCTTACCAGTTGAACTTCCGGATAACTGGAAAGCCAGAAATTTGCCGACTCTTACTGATATCCTTGCACAATTCTCCACAGTATTTGGAATATTAACTATAGCGTCTTTATCCACGAAATATATAGGGGTGGGTAAAGATTTCGCTCCTTTCAGTGGAACATAGTTTGCGATATCCAGGTAGACCATGTCAATCTTATCAACCACCCAACCAGATCCTTGATTAGTGTACCGAATTTTTGCAAATGACCTATCAATTGCGGAGTTAATAGTATCTAAGTTCATTGTAACTTCCTGTTTACCTCTGAAGCAAACACTGGTGTATTCAGTTGCCCCACTCGCCTGTTGTTTCTCTAGTGCCATACTTACCCTTAGTTGAAATTTAATACCTCTTAAATCTTTCAAACATCATACACAAAGGTATTTATGACTGGTTAATGCGTTTAAGAGATATACACAACCTGAGATAGATTTAGCCCTTAGTTATAAGATGACATGTATATGTACAGTCACGTGAGGATATGTCACAACAAGGCGATGGAACAGTGTTAGAAATAACAGCCTGCCCTCTGATAAAATGCTAGGTGACCCTTGCGCGGCCCTGTCAAAAGCTACTGGAGCTAGCTCGCCTGGCTAATGATAATTTCGGAGCTGATCGTGCTTCCTGAGTCCTGACCTTGCTAGTTTAAGCGACAATATCGTCCTAAAAAAACATAAACAAATAGTTAAATGTAACGAATAACTATGCAAATCTTAGGCAGCAAACGTCATTGGGTAGATCTGAAGGGCCAAAATATGATCCTAGTGATCCAGTGATTCCATCACCGGTTGAAAGCTAAACCCAAACGGCTAGAGAGGGTTTTTCAATCGCAGGAATCTGAGGCAGTCAGAGATGATGAGCAGATGGATTTATATGCATATGAAGCAAAGGATGGTGAGGCCATCTCATCTCTGACTGTGACAGCTGCTATGACAGTGATGGCAGCATTTCAAATGTACTCAGTAATGATGTGGAGGATTCTTTCAGTGATGATGACTGAAGTCCTTAAAGGTCACATGCAACGTAAAACAAAACTTTGCAGATTCTGGTACCTTTCGGTATGCACTTACCGAAACAAATCATAAAAAATGCCAATTCAACCTATAAAGTGGAAAAAAAACGCGATGAAAAAAAAGCCCGCGAAATCGGAGTTCAAACGTTTCACTGAATTAACTCCAGCGCTGGGGGGAAAACTGGTTTCAACAGCTGTGCTGCGCTGCGTCCATAACGCATGCGCAGTGAATAGGTTCGCGGAGCTTGAAACAGTATGCATGACCAGTATCTGAGGTCGTGAGCAGTAGTCTAATCTTGGTTGTGTACACAAACAAGTAAATAATCTACTCGTTACGTCAAACAACTTGTTGATTGTGGTAAGCAGTCTCTGTCACAGAGAAAGCTCAATGTCTGGTTTATTCACACCTATATGTCTGTCTGCCTGTCTGCTAAAGACAACATGCAATACACAGCTTCAATCATTGACCACATGCAATTTGAACTTGACACCTATCAGACTATTCGACATAAAGAAAATATGTTGATTTATGACTCGTGCACCCGAATCCCGTGCCTGCCACATTATGTAATTAGGCACGTGTGATACACATCACATGTTTTTATGTCTGTGGGTTGCAAACAAACTACATTCATTTTTTTCGGATGACTGGATCTGACGGAAACTGGTGAAAACTCTTGTCATTTTCAAGTCCTGCTTTATACTTGGGCGAATGACAGATTCCAGCCACGCAGTAGTTTACCATCTCTACTGACATGATTTTTTTATTGGATCGAGCGCAAATTCAGAGAAAATGTATTTTCAAAACCCAACATCTCTATATACATTCTTCATGGATAACGACTTTTTTCGTGTATATGATTTTGTTTGACAACAGTATATGAATCCATACTGCAACGACGCATCAAATACACAAAAAGAAGTTGCTATCCATAAAGAATCTTACTTTCTTGTGACTGGCTATACTTTTAAAATGCCCATCAAACAGATCATCTTTCTGTACACACAATGAACCCTCAGCATATCAGCAAATGAAACAGCCAATCGGAAGCCGTCGTTACACTTGAGTGCATATCCACCAGCTATGACTGGGTTCGGTCTCCCGAGGGCTTCGTTTCGGGGGACGTTAGCCCAAGTACAAAATATTGCACTTTTGAATCGCGATTGTACGCTTATAATTGTGTTTATTTGTTTTTTTAAAAGCAGCAATGTATATTATATGTCATGAATAAGTGATAAATGTGTTTTAATTATGTTTGATTTTTTGGTTGCATGTGACCTTTAACATAAATAAATCTGAAGATAATTTTATAATGTTAGGGTGTTAGTGTGTCCCGCCAATGTCAGAGGCCCACAGATGATAGTCTGAAAAACTTAATTTGTCAAATGAATGCTCTATCTATTCTCATATGCGCCGTTGTGTTGTCTATAAATAGTCATGGGGTTTCGGACCAGTTAGTTGTCTGAAGGGCTAGTGACTTTTGAACTCCTAAGCCCCACTAGCTAGTGATACTTTGAATCTATTTCTAACACTGGTATGGAACTGGCATTACAGATCCAGTGTTATGTCATTTGGGCAGACCGTGTAGTAAGCAGTAGAAAAGATACGTTCATTGTTCACCACGAAATGCAAAACATTTTTTTTTATTATTCCACCTTAATTCCTTGCAGCATATCATACATCATACATAGAAGCGTTGTACATCAATGGTAGCGTTGACAAGTTGATTTGGTATAAGATATAAATGTTGCATCATTCACAAGCTGTGTCAAGCAAATAATCGGTGACAACTGGACCAAAACTTAATAATTCATTGTAAACACAAGTTGAATATGCTATTGCTTGATGGACAACTTCAACTTCAAAAGACCCAACTGTCTTTTTTTTTAAATACGATTTAAAAATGAGGTCTTTTATGACAAGAGTTATAGCATTTAAAGGATCATTGTTTTTAGCAGGAACTCCCAAAGTAACATTTTCTTTATTGAAAAATATTCTAGTGTCTGCGACATTGTTTACCCAATGTTGAATGTCAGTCCATAAAGAGTTGACATGTTTACAATACCAGAATAAGTGGATGATATCACAATCAAATTGTTTACATTTATTACACACTGTTTATATTTTTCAACAGGAAGGAGTCTGTTTATTACTCTCTACTGAAGCAACCGTAAATGAGTACTATCTGCACATCTAAATGGTATTTCGTCACTATTCCTCCAATTCAAAGCTTCAGGACTATCTACCATATCTTTATCACATTTAATGTTAGCTGAAGTTGCCATAAACCTAGAGTCTGATAATACGTGACAGAAGTATTTTGATCCCTTTACACTCACTTTAATATGACAGATATCAAATGATAGAATTGGCTGACTTAAAGGCAAAGCACTTTATTCAACATATGTGTTTAAAGAAACCTTCAAAGCATTTCTACGTCCATAAAAGATTAGGTGGTTGCATTTAATATTAAATGTATTTCTGAACTGTAAAAAAATACAACTTTACCTTTGACAAAGTCATTTATAAATCTTATTTCCGGTTCATACCATTTCCTAAAAATATTGACTTATTGTCTATGGTTACATTGTCATGGTACCATATACACTGAAAATAAATTATCTGATCGAGTCCTCCCAACTTTACCAAGGTATTCACTCCACGCAAGAAAAACATCTCTCCAAAACGAATTACTAAATTTTGATAATACATTAATATGTCCTGCATCCATTTAAAAATGTTACTGGGTATGACATTTGATTCACTGAGAAAAGTAACGTAACTCTTTATACATTCAAATGTCTTTTAACCCACGAAAGCTTTTGAGCATATTTATATACTAATCTATTATACTGGGAACTTAATTCCAACATCTGTTATATTGCAAATTATCCTCTCCCTTTCAACGTTGTCTGGTTTATTATTCCATATAAATTGAAAACATTTTGCCTGAAAGTAATAATAGCCTTTGCTGGCATTGGTACCGTTGCGAAAAGCTGATTAAGTTTTGGTACCGATAGGGATTTTGATACAGTATTTCTTCCCAGACGTGTTAGAATTCTACACTTCCATAGTCTCATTAAGTTACCTATCTGTTTAAATTTCACTTCATGATTATCATTTATAATATTTTCTAAGGATACATTGAAGTGAACACCTAGCAGTTTAATGGATTCCGCCCAAACCGCTTTACAATATTTGCATATTGTCAGTCTAAAATCCAAATCAGCTTGGTCTTATCGATATTTACTTTCAGTCCCGAAGACCTAGCAAAAGAGTGAAAGTATTCAAAACTGCCATTAAACATTGCCTGTTCCGTCCAAGCTCAAGGAAGTGCTGTCCAACAAATGTTCAGTACTGCCTATTTTAACCCTTTTAATTAGAGAATTATTTGTAACTAATCGTGTTAAGATTTCAGTATACATAATAAATGTATATGGGGAAATGGGATCTCCTTGTCTGCAGCCCCGATTTGATTTAAAGGATGAACTGGCGAAACCATTGACCAAAGCACAAGATTCTGAATTTTTGTAAAAGAGTTGAATACATTTCCGGACGAAAGGCCGAAGTTATAATATATTACGACTTCCTGAATAAATTTATAGTCTAAGGAGTCAAACGCCTTTCCATATCTATTAACGTTAATGAATCCGTATTTGGAAGCATCGAAATAATAGTCCATGTACAGCTCCTCTCACCAGGGCTACATAGCCTCCGTGGATCTTTCAAATCATAATATTCAATTAAGTCCAGTATTTTATCTCTAGCTTTGTTTACACTGCATAATTGTAAAGCTCAAGCAAAGGGTTTAGAATTAAGTTCCAATCACCACAGGGAATGAAGTAATCTGTTTCTGATTCCTCGATAACTTTAGCAAGTTCTTTATAAAAGTCTAGTTTATCCTCAATTGGACCGTAATTTTTTTAAAGTAAATAAATGCGCTTATCTATCTAAATGTTTGTTGCTTTGTAATTACCACTTTTTTTAAAAAAACAACAAACAAACAAAAAACCCAACTCCTTGTTCACAATAAAGTCAAAATTATTAGTAAAGAGAATAGCTGCTCACCGGGCATTTGACTTGTACGAACTGAATAGCAGTCAGAAATGTCCCACTGTTGTTTTTATTAATTGTTCCTGTTCCTGTTTTCTTTCAAAGTTATCGTTACGGCGCCTATTCAAATCTATACACTTCTAATACCCTCGTGCATCAAGGTCATGCAACAATCTGCATTGCTTAAATATAAACACTGATGTATAACTGATTGTAATATGATACGAAGCGGATATGCTGAAGATTTTTCTCCAACCAGAGCACATTCAGTTATGGTAACTGTTAATACATTGTGAAATAATGTAACAAACTCAAAGACATAAAAACATAAAATATGCAAGCTAAGGAAGCAATTGTCTCCAAGGTAGTATAATATACTTCCGACAAAATTACACATCCCTCAAACCAACGGAAAGATATCTGAAACTAGCGTGAAAAATAGGTGGTTGAAAGTGCAGTTAAGGTATCCACTCAATGTTAAGTCTAACTACGGCTGAAGCCACGTCTGACAGCACGTACTGATCGTGGACTTGCCTGAAGCACGTTCATTTCATGATCCTAAGAACGCTATCCATTGCTCTTATGCATGACAGCCCGATTCATTGAGTAAGTGAACATTGTAAATATATACTCTGAGATACCAAAGGATTTATAAATCAATTGCCTAGTAAGTTACTGTCAAATCTTACAATCATGGCGCTTGTAACATTGGCACTATGATCAACTCTTATGGTGGGCTGCCTGATCATTGTTTGTTATCCACAACACCTCATGTGCAAACAATTCCATCTGCTCTACTACATGAAAGTACAACATAATGGATAAAAGTAATAAATAGAAATAAACAGTGTTAATGTAGATCCTCTTGATACAGAAAGAATCACAAGCAATTGTTTAGAAAGTTTCAGTCAGTGTTTACAGTCATCATGGTGCTGGTAATATTGGTACTATGATCTACTGTTATGGTGGCCTGACTGATCATTGTTGTACACACGGCCTCGTATGAAACCAACTCCACTAGCTCTTGTTCAAGATAGTCCAAACATAATGGATATAAATAATAGCATGAAGTAAATAGAGTTTATGCATACCTCTAAATAATAGCGTGAAGTAAATAGTGTTCATCCATTCCTCTATATAATAGCGTGAAGTAAATAGTGTTAATGCATTCATCTAAATAATAGCGTGAAGTAAATAGTGTTAATGCATACCTCTATATAATAGCGTGAAGTAAATAGTGTCAATACATACATCTAAATAATAGTGTGAAGTAAATAGTGTTAATGCATACCTCTAAATAAAAGCGTGAAGTAAATAGTGTTCATGCATTCCTCTATATAATAGCGTGAAGTAAATAGTGTTAATGCATTCATCTAAATAATAGCGTGAGGTAAATAGTGTTAATGCATACCTCTATATAATAGCGTGAAGTAAATAGTGTCAATACATACATCTAAATAATAGTGTGAAGTAAATAGTGTTAATGCATACCTCTAAATAATAGCGTGAAGTAAATAGTGTCAATACATACATCTAAATAATAGTGTGAAGTAAATAGTGTTAATGCATACATCTAAATAATAGCGTGAAGTAAATAGTGTTAATACATACATCTAAATGATAGTGTGAAGTAAATAGTGTTAATGCATACATCTAAATAATAGCGTGAAGTAAATAGTGTCAATACATACATCTAAATGATAGTGTGAAGTAAATAGTGTTAATGCATACATCTAAATAATAGCGTGAAGTAAATAGTGTTAATACATACATCTAAATGATAGTGTGAAGTAAATAGTGTTAATGCATACATCTAAATAATAGCGTGAAGTAAATAGTGTCAATACATACATCTAAATAATAGTGTGAAGTAAATAGTGTTAATGCATACATGTAAATAATAGCGTGAAGTAAATAGTGTTAATGCATTCATCTAAATAATAGCGTGAGGTAAATAGTGTTAATGCATACCTCTATATAATAGCGTGAAGTAAATAGTGTCAATACATACATCTAAATAATAGTGTGAAGTAAATAGTGTTAATGCATACATGTAAATAATAGCGTGAAGTAAATAGTGTTAATGCATTCCTCTATATAATAGCGTGAAGTAAATAGATACCGAAGGAATCACAAGTAAATGGCTAGTAAGTTGGAGCAAACGTTTACAGTCATCATGGCGGTGATGGCTTGGTACTATGATCAACTATTATAATCAACTGCTTGATCATTGTTGTATACACCACCTCATATGCAAACAATTACATAAGCGCTCATTCAAGATAGTGCAATATATTGGGTAGAAATGATAGAAGTAAACGTTGTTAAAGTATACCATCTCGGTACCAAAGAAATCAAACATAACTGGCTAGTAAGTCACAGTCTAAATACATAATTGGCTAGTAAGTCAAAGGCAATGTTATGTTTACAATCATCATGACACTGGTATAACTGGTACTGCGTCAACTGTTATAACAGACTGCTTGGGCGTTGTTTTGTTATAGACACTACCTCATGTGCAAACAATTCCATCTGCTCTAATGCAAGATAGTACAACATAAGTGATAAATAAACAGTGTTAATGTATACCTTCTCAGTACCAAAGGAATCGCAAATATGTATCTGATAAGTTACAGCCAATCATCATGTCAGTAGTAGCATTGGTACTGTGATCAGCTGCTTAATCATTGTCTAAGTTATACATATCACCTTATTTACATGCAACATATTGCTAACCACGAAGCAGCAAGTTGCTTTAAGAATTAATTCACGAACAGAAAGGGAAAAAATATATTACAGATAGAATAAAAGCAAAAACAACTGTTTTACCAGCTGCTCTTATATAAGGCAGTTTGACGCATCAAATAAACAGTGATAATATGTAGATACACAAAAATCAGTATCACTGATCAGATGTCCTGGTAAATTACGGTCAATATTAACAACCTTCGTAGTGCTGGCCACACTGGCATTGTGATCAAGTGGTATAACAGACTGTAGACGAGTGACACTTGTCTGGCTCACAGACACTGGTTCCTGACTGCCTGTAGCAGCCAGACTGAAGACCATATCGTCTGTCATACCTGGTGGGACTTCTGATAACCCTGTATAATGTCACCTTGTGCCAGCCAGATTGAAGACCCATATCATCTGGCATATCGTAAGACATCTGGTGGGACTCTTGATAACTTTGCACAATGTCACATCGGGGCAGTCGACGTCAGACACCAGGTAGGTTACGGGAGATGTCTATGCACATGAAATTACTGTGTTTCAGTTTTGCTTGTTTCATCAAACCATGCAAATTTGGAATAATCCAACTTCAGAAGAGACAAAAAAATATTCATGAGTGGTTGAGATGTCTGACATGTCAGAAAGTCTGGTGGTAATTCTACTGGGCGTTTGTCTTTCAAGCTCTGACAGATCTCTTGTGGGCAGGTCAGTACGGGAAGTACCAGGTCATCACACTGCTGTGCAATTGCAACAAGTTTCTCTAGTCGTTTGGTAGCAGTCTCTTTGCCCAACAGGACAATCAGACATTTACATTTACTCTTAGCATTAATTTCTGCTGTTAGTTCAACTTCATAACCTAGAGCATTAACAGCATTTCGGGTTACAGACAAGCCGCAGGTTTCTCTGAACCATGACTGGATTGCGTCTGCCTCAGCGTCTGTCTCTTCGGGGTCATCCAGTACAAAGACGTCCCAGGTTCCGTCATCTTCACTGGACGTGCAGCCATGTCTGTGAATAAAAGCACTCTGAAAACACGACCGTATAGTGTCTTTGTTGGAAGAAGTGGGCTCGGAGCCGAGTAGGTACTTAGCAGTCCCAAGATAAACTTGGTAAACTAAATCTTCTTCGTTGTCCGCCATCTGTCGCCCTTCTTGTGTACACAACAGAAGGTTAAGGCATGAGTGGGCATTTTCAAAATCTCTTACAAACATGTATTCTTTAATGACTCGTGAAAGCACAGAAGGATTGCCAGGTTCCACGGGTAGCAGTTGTTCATAGTACTCTATGGAATCTTTGAGGTCACCAACTAGTGCGCACAGACTTGCTACTTCCTTGACACCGTCAAGCGTGTTTGGCTCGTTTTTTAGAAGCTGTTTTAGCGTGGGTAGAGCCTCCCATGAATTTAAAGCCTCCTTTCCCATTGTTGGACTCTGAGCAAGAATAATGGCTGCTTGTTCTATGGATCGTCTCATCATCAGCGTGCCGTCCTTTCTGAAGTTCTGTTTCTGTTCATCACTATACTGACTCCCTTCCATCTTCTCAAACAGACAGAAGCCTAACTGTTCATATGCGACACTTTTGTGAAAAGGTGAAGCATTCGGGTCAGCGATGATCTTACGAAACTGCTCCTCTGCAGTCTCCACCTTATCAAGTCGCCTATATGTTAATCCTAAGGTATACAAGGCGTGGTGATTGCATCCCTTGGTCATATCAATTGATTCTTGAAGATAAGACACAGCCTTGGTCAGATTTTCGTGATTGGGGTATTTTACTAACTGCTTTGGAGAGTTAAGTATTTTCCTCAGCCTCTTGGGAGATCTGTCTCTTCGCAGTTGGTGTTGTATTGAGAGTTTCGCAAACTCAGGAGCCAGATCACTATCAGACATGAGATCACTGCTCGTCTGCATCTTTGGGGCCGATTCTGCAGTCCCTGCAAGTAGCGATGTCCCAGCAGCACGTGGTCTCTGCAGTTCTGCTATGCTACCACCTTCGGAGCCTATAGCAAAGTGATGTCCACGATAGCTCCACGGGCTATCACTACTACGACCACGCCAACGCCCACGACCACGACCACGACCACGACCACGACCACGAACACCGGCATCACTAGAGCTTCGCTCTGTCAATATGATTAAAATCTTCGCCAGATTATCACAAACATATGAACTTGGTCTGATAGCATATGCTTGCTCAAGTAGCGAATAACACTCCAGTAAAGTGTCAGGATATTGATGGTATGGTCTTTCAAAAAGTAGAAGTTTGCCACATCTTCCAAGAACGAAATCATCTTTTAGAGAGGCTTTCTTGACTACTTCAAGGGCCTTATCAAAACATTTCCCTGCAGTCAGTGATAGACCTTCTAATTTGACTTGGTCGGCAATCTGCCGAGTTAAAGGGTAAACTGCCTTTTTCAGCAATTGGTACAGAAAACCCAGCTCCACAAACGCTTTTGCTATCAGATGTTGCTTTTGGCAGCGGATAGTAATTTCAGAAAGATATCGCGCTGCTCTTTCGCAAAACTCTTTCAGTCTTT
Organism: Haliotis asinina; assembly: GCF_037392515.1. NCBI lineage: Eukaryota > Metazoa > Mollusca > Gastropoda > Lepetellida > Haliotidae > Haliotis > Haliotis asinina. The sequence goes on from NC_090291.1 coordinate 31,470,220, forward strand.
CCGGTGTCATTTCCTTGATACACATAGATATCCTTAAGCACCTCCTACAGGTCATCGCACACCCGAATTTCCACAGGTACTGGTCAGGAAATTCTTTAATGGCATCTTCATAAAGGTCAATGGCTCTGACATACAGATGAGGGGCCATGCGAGACATGCAGTACGCCTGCTCGGCTGTGGCAACCACGAGTAACTGTTTGTAGTCATCTCTAGTCCTCAGTTTATGCAGCTGCTCGACAGCTTCTTGTGACTCATACTCGTACCCAGTCGCCATTTTCATCACGGCTTTGTTCACTAATGCTGTTATATTAGTCGGGTGATTTTCACAGACTTTAGAATTTAATTCCAGTGCTCTCTCTTTTTCACGAGTGGTGAAATGCAGCAGTGATAAAAAATTGTTTCGACTGATTTCTTCTTCTTCATAGCCACATGGCTGCGATTCTTCTGACTCGATTCGTTCCAGTATGGAAACACGTCTTTCCTGTTTGGTGTTGACGATGTGCTCGAGTTGGAGAGAGTGGGGGACATCACTTAGATCATGCTTCAGCCTCTGCAGAGGGTCCATCGGCCCAGCGACAGCCATGGTATGTTCCGTTCCTTTTAACAAATGAAATACACACGTAAACCTAACGCGTGCTTCTCACTATATATTAGGTCATCTCTTGTTTTCCCAGAATAACCGCATTGGAGGTTTTTCTTTCGGAGGGACAGGTTTTACTTTTCGCTAGAAAGGACTCTTCCCAGGTTTTACTTTTCGTTAGTAGGACCGTTTCCCAGGCTTTACTTCTCCTTACTTTATATGAACATCAACATTCAAATGATACATGGGTGTCTGAAAACAATTGAAAAATATCGTTGACGATACAAATGTTTTCCCAACCGGGATAGGAACTGCAAATCCTAGATCAGTAGTCAGACGCTCTACCGCACGGCCACCGGGCAGACAAAAGGGGTGAGGTTAATTATCTACTTACAATTACTATCATTAAATTGATTTTACGCGCACTTCAGTTATTGTTATGTAGCTTCATTAAATGATCATCTACATTGTAATTACCCATCATTGGCGGTATATATGTTAGAGAAAATACTTCTCCTCGGTTTTGGTAGACAATGTAAAACCGGAGGCATGTTTTCTCCTACACTTCAAAAACACTAAAGACAGATATACAGAAGAATATGATAACTGGAATATGGAATATACCAATACACGTGACGTAATAGGAGGTATACATACCTTTGTGGGTTGGTGTAGTATTCATGTACATTTCCGGGGGTAGACTGCTTTGTTAATAGGTTTGTCTACACCTGCAGTTGTGACAACCACAGGTTTTCCATATATAACGGTTAAAAGAGTACAAACAATGTGAGTTTTTGAAGGCGTTGAGAAGGACGTGATGATGTACCCCTATACTGTATTCCACTCATTGTGAAATGTGTAGAACAAGGAAGGTAGTCAATATTGACTAATGCCATTATAGCCAGGTCGCATACGCCCATTTCACTCGTGAACAACGCCCCATGCAGCATGCGATTTGTGAAAAAAACGAACCAGCACATGATCAAGCAAAATATCGTAACCACCCTTGAGAGATAAACAATTCACACGCCACGCATTACAACTGTTACAGAACGTGCATGGGCGTGCTCGATCCTTGCCAGTCTCATATGACCCTGTTATGAAGGCATGTGTCTATTAAACGGATACGACATCTCATCGCTCCGGCTCGGAACCTCCTCGTGTGACGTCACATGTCGAGAGCAATGAAATTTGGCTACGTCATTTACATAACCTTGTTACAACCGCAACGTCAACTAGCAACACAATTTAGGAATCGCGTAACTGTCCAGACCACATAAAACCCGGCAAACCGTACTGAACACCCAAGCTGGGCACAACTGCACATGTGAAATGCAGGTATTGACTTCCGGGCTGGCCATCGAGATCACCTGACCTCAATCGAATGGAACACATATGGATGCGTGTTTGTGCTCTTGGAAGAAGTCGTTGTGTCTTGAGATGTCAACCAATAAACGTTCAAGGGCTGGGAGATCCATGAAGATACGGAGTGTGGTAGGCCTTCAGCAACCCGTGTTTGTCACAAAAGGAGACTATGATTGTCGTAAGAGGGGACTAACGGGATCAAGTGGCCCAGCTTGCTGATTTGGTTGACACAAGCCATAGGTTCCCAGTTGCGCAGATCGATGCTCACGCTGTTGATCACTGGAGTGTCTGGTGTATACTCTATAAATGCCAGACCACAACCATATAGATGGAATATTGCAGAGTGCGGGGTAAAACTAAACTCACTCAATTTGAGGAATAAGTATCCGGGGTAAAATAAAAACTGTTTTTAAAAACGTGTAGGTAGAACTTCGTCTAGGAGAATTATTTCGTACGCTTATTTTATTTCACTCAGGAGCTGGGCGTCATTTTAATACAGCCTAATGATGTGTTCATGGGTGTCGATGAGATAACCTAGCCATGCTGTTGTGATTGCGAGAGAGGGTGGTACTGTACAAGCTCCAATACGGATGACCTCTCCCTCAATGCATAGGGTGCATCATGCCCACCTTAATGAGTGTTCACGTATTACGTCCTTAAACCAGATGTATCCACTAGCAACACACAAGTTCCATAAGTGCGTGTTTTGGACGAAAATATACACATGTGAACTGTCATATTTTGTTAAATAAATCTTTATTTACAGTACTGAAGAGACCATAGGCCTATAGTGCATTTACATCAGTAGCAGAGAGTGCAATATTTTGTCATACATTGTTTAATATAAGACAGACAGACATTTTATTCAGTAATAGGCCAGTGGCCCAAAATACAAACATAGGTATAATTAGAATTTACATGCGTTTATCTAAATACATCAGAATCTCTTATTTTCCCAACATTATATAAAAATAGGCATAAGTTTTTTATAACATCTATATTTTTTGAGGTCATAATGTTTATAAAACTGTGTTGTGACATAGGGTGTTTCAAATATTTATCCAGAAACTTTTTTCTTATGTCTAGGTAGGCTTTACAATAAAGTAAAACATGTATTTCATCTTCAATTACATACAAATTCTTTTGATAGCAAAAGTGACAGAATCTTGAATCATAAGGGATATTGTTGTATCTGCCAGTCTCAGAACAAAGTTTATATTTGCCGCATCTAAATTTTGTTAAAGAATTTCTCAAATATGGGGCAATATCTATAGAGAGATAAGATTCGACATTCAAGGTGGACTTAAAGAGTATATAATTAGAACACTTGGTTGTATTATGTAGCGATGAGAACCAGTCTTGTGAAAGATTATCAGATAGTCTTTGTTTAAAAACAGACATGAATACATCAATATTACCAATATCCTGTGCAATCCAGACAAAGCCAAACCCAAGTCTGTATAATATATTCTTGATATGAGATGCCCAAGTCGTTCGTCCAGATTCATCTAGTGACTTTAGCATTAAATAACACTGGTGGGGCAACCTACAACTTGGGAGAGTTAAAAGTCTACACCAATATTTAACTGCCTTTGACATATAAGTAAGCTGAAGAGGGAATCTGCCACATTCACCTAGTGCCATGTTGTTGCAAGTATTTTTACCAACTTTTAAGAAATATTTACATGTTTTTATCTGTATTTGTTCGATGATTTTACAGTGGGTAACACCCCAAATTTCTGAACCGTAGCAGAGAATCGGTTTTACCATAGCATCAAATATTCTAAAAAGATCTGCACATGACAGAAAACCTACACGTTTTTGGAATCTAAAGATAGCCATAACGGCTTTATTGGCTTGTGATGCAAGAGTAGTGTGAGCTTTAGTCCACACTAACCTAGGAGTAAACACGATACCCAAATACCTGTAGTATGAAACAACTTCCAGCTTTTGCCCTAAAAGAAACCACTTTTCATACTGTCTAAGGGGCCCACTATTTCTGAACACAATAACCTTAGTCTTATCAATATTGACCTTCATACCAGTGACTCGACAAAAATTCTCAAGGCCATGAATCTTCTTCTGTAGCTGGAATGCTGTATCTGAGACTGAGGAAACATCATCCGCAAACATTAGAGCATATAGGTTATTAACGTTAGGCGAAATAAATACACCACGGCCGCCAAATTGCTCCATACTTTGCATGAGCTGATTAATGAAGATAATAAACAGTTGGGGACTGAGGATGCAGCCCTGCCTAGTACCTATACTACAATCAAAATAGCTTGACAGACCTTTAGATGTTCTAACACAGGCTGACAACCTATCATACATTGATACCAAGATGTTATAGAATTTACCACCCACACCAACTCTTTTCAGACTTGACAGAAGAATTTTGTGATTAACTGTATCAAAGGCCTTAGAGAAATCAATAAACAGACAGTAGAACCTTCCTTTTTTCTTAACTGAGTATTTCTGAACCATAGCTTGAAGTGAGAAAATGTGGTCAGTGGTAGAATAATTGCTCCTAAATCCTGCCTGTGCTTCATGAATAATATTCTTCTCCTCACACCAAACCTGTAATCTACTGTTAAGAATGGAAGTGAATATTTTACACACTGAATCAATAAGAGAAATACCTCTGTAATTATTAGGGTTACTTTTGCCACCAGATTTATAGAAAGGACAAATAATGCTTCTGCCCCAGTGCACAGGAAAAATACTTTCCTGGAAAATCTTATTAAACAGCACTGTTAAGTAATTACTGATAAATGTCTTAGAAGCTTTAATGAAGTCAATTGCAATACCATCTGGTCCAGGGGACTTGTTTTTTGCCAGTTTATCAATGTGAAATAAGACTTCATTTTCGGTAATGTCACAGTTTAATGTTACAAGCTCTTCATCCTTGTAGACCTCTGAATTGATATCTCTGTCATGCACATTACCAGAACACTCAGTAAGAAGCCCTGAAAAGTGATTGTACCAGTTTTCACAACTTATATCGTATGTTTTGTCAGGTGTTGATATTGAACCTGATTGCTTTAGTGTTCTCCAGAATTCTCTTGGGTTGTTTCTCGCTGCCATAAGTTTTTCTTTTTGAATATCAAAGTAAGCTGTTCGTTTGTAGTTGAAAGTCTTCTTGAATGATTTACGTAGGGTTTTATAAATCAATATATCTAAGTTATTATCTCTATGGTCTCTCAGTGCTTTATATTTCAAATGTTTTAATTGTTCAAGTTCTTCGTCCCACCATGGGGGCTGAGGTTTGGAATTAATGTCATGGAAACCTGAAAATACCTTCCTATTGTGTTCTGCAGCTCTTTGGTACAGTTCAGTAAAAACATTTAATGAATCTTCAATATTAATGTCTATATAGTGATATAATTCTCTATGTAGTTTTCCATACAGGCTTTGGAACTTAGAGATAAACATATCACAGAGCTCTTCATTCCACACGTATTTAGTCCATACTGTTGTTGAATTACTCTCTATGCAATTGCTAGTTGGAGGATCTGTTGCTACAGGTGACTCGAGCACACCAGTAATGTTGGGTGGCTGGATATTCAGAGAACAGTAAATAGGAAAATGATCAGACACATCACATGTACCAACACCAAAATTAGCAACTCTAGGAAACACAGATGTTGATGCAATCATGTAGTCTACTAGACTAGAACCATTATGTGTAACACAAGTAAACTGTCCTTGTTTATCCTCATATAGTCTACCATTCATGATATGGATTCCAAATGCACAGCACAGTTCCATCAGTTTTTTACCAAAGTTGTTATGATGTATGTTGTCTTTACTTGATCTGGACATTTCAAAATCATCTGAGGGATAATCATCAACATCTCTTACAATAAAATCAATATTATCATTAGGAATGAAGTCTAAAAAGTCTTTAGTCCTAGCATTGAGGTCACCAGCTAGAAATAGTTGCTTGTCCGGGTGATCAGCAGCTATAATATTTAAGTAATGTTCAAGCATGGCAATTCCATCACTGTCACTAGCATCATACACTGGAGAGCCCTCTGGCGAGATATAAGTAAATATAAGCAGAGTGTCTTTATCCCAATGCAAGCACTTAGTTGAGAAAAGTAAAACAACAGTGTTTTGAAAATGATCATAAAGTCTTGTAATTATATCATCCTGTAGCCATTTCTCCTTTATCAACACGGTGACTCCGCCACTGTGGCGGCCTAACTGTTTCATTTTATCTCTCACAGCGTTGACTGCTCGAAAACCGGACAAAAAGGCGGAAACTTCGTTATGAGCCTTTACAAATGATTCACAAAAACATACTATATCGAAATTATGACACAAAGGTTTCACCTGGGAATATTCATTGTCATGTTTATGTAGACCGCCGATATTCCACGTCAGAATGTTGAAAATAAGGCCATGGCCATCGCATCATTCGTCGGTTTGTTTATCTTCCGACTGTGTCCGTCCTTCACCTTCCTTGTCTATTTCATTTCCGGGTCCAAACAAACTGGCCCACGTGGTTGTGTTATTGTTTGAGTATGGCGGTTCTTTGTGCGATCCTTTCTCTTTCACGATGTTTTGGGAATTCCTATCATACACAAACACTTGACCATTTACAATAAGCTTATTTTGCCTCATCTTCGGGTTGTTTCCTGCATTCCTTGCCTTCACAAACCAAGGTGAAAGTGCTCGTCTGTCCTCTCGTATTTTCTGGGGGAAGTCCTCTGTCACACGCTTGTGTTGTGATCCCTCAGTCCTGTCCGCACGTGCTGCCTTGAAGATGTCGCTCTTATCTTTAGATGTCAGAAATTTCGCAATGATTGGAGAACCTGGCTTCCGCTGATTTAGCCGATGTGCTCGTATTATCACCATCTCGTAGGCGTTGCCCATATGTAAATCTTCAGATAGAAACTGACGCACCTTACTCTCCGATTGTTCCCACGTCTCGCCTTTATCGCCGGGAATCCCATGGAAAATTAGATTTTCTCTTCGGTTCCTAGATTCGAAGTCAGTAATCTTATCTTCCATCGCTGATAGTTTTGACTTTAGCTCTTTGTTTTCTTGTTGTAGATGATGAAGTTGGCTGCTGAAATCTGTCGCCATCTTGTCGACCTTGTCACTGAGGTTTACAAAGTTTTTGTTCATAGATTTGATATCAGTTTTCATTTCAAGGAGTATGGTCAATATATCAGTGCTGTCCTTTTCACTCACGTTTATGCCAAGTGCACCCGATTCGTCCACAGCCAGGGTTTGTTGTCGTGTAGTGGGTCCAGGGTTTGACTCGACATCGCCACATGTGATAAGTAGGACACTCATCAGACAAATTAAACGCACTCCTAGCGAGAGGTAACACCTCTCAAGTTTTAGTCCATGCATACTTAGGCCTTTTATCTTGTTTGGTTGGCAAAATGTGCCTATTTTGGCTCTGTATTGGGCTAAAGAAATGCCCATTTTTCAGAGCTCGTAACTGACACGTCCACACACGAGCTCACGCATGCGCAATCCTCCGTTTAATATAAGAAATATTATGTAACAAGATATTGCCAGGCGAGGCGAGAGGAGGGAGCGGGGCGAGGTGAGGTGAAACCACCATTAACACTAATTAAGTCACCCTCTAAAGCAAGTTCTATATATACGCACTGTCAGTGTCAAACGTGAAGATAGCAACAGTTAGAAGGAATCTAGACTTGCTTCATTTAAGGCTTTAGCATTTCCCAAAGGCTGGGAAGAAGAGAAAATAATACGGTTCAGGGTCTGTGAGACTTTTTATTTCAAGCTGTAACTATGTAAAAATGTAACATTAAACCTACTTGAATGCCTTCGTGTACACATTACTAACGTTCAAAATAATTTGATTGTTTGATTGTTTTCCAACACACACGATTTTGGCTTCAAATGAAACATTTCTATAAACTGCACTTTCCTGATACACATATGATTCATGCATATGCAAATGTATCACTTAAACTTTCGAGGAAGAATAATAGCACCCGTAACAGTCGTACATCAGCTTACCTCTTCACAGCGAGCACACTGTTAAATGTCACACTAAACCGCCTCTTACCTTCCATCCGCAGGAAAATCACTAGGAAACGTTCTTGAAAGTGTTTTATTAGCAAACCTTGATTAACTGACCTAGAGCAATTACTTCTATATAAAAACAATAAAATTGTATACTTATTTTGAGAATCTTCATTTTGCCTAATACATTACACGCGTACAGAATGCGAATGCCCTCGCGGTGTAAGCCGTTTAAATCACCCACTAAGGTCGTTATTTAAATACACTCTCCTCGGGCAAAACTCTCTAGAAGAACAGAACTTTATTACGCTCAGGCCGATATCCTCGGCATATGAGGTACAAATGGCATTAAAATGTCAACATAGCGGAATAGTGGTTAGCTGGAAGTTTTTTTACAGTTTGCATGATACATTTGAAGAATTTGCTTAGGTTTCTCAGGACAGATATCTTTTTACACGTAAATAGTGATCTAAATTTTAACATGTTTGGTCTTTTTACAAAGTTACTGGGTATATACATTGATCTTTCTTTTCTAAAATGTATACATTTAAAAATATAATGAAATTCATCACCAACGTCATTTAAACAACATAATTTACATTTTCTCTCATCTCTTGGTATCCTATTCCATCTTCCTTTTTCAACTGGTAAATGGTGGCAGGAACTACGAAAGTGAAGTAAAGGAATAGCTTTATTAAAGGGTAGGGACGTTAGGTATCTTTCAAATTCAAACTGGGGTTTCATGAGTGAATATGTTTGACCTTTGGGGGAACTGTCCACCTCTGAGCTCCATAGTTGAATAGCATTGTCAATTAAGATTGAGTGAGCTGTATTTTTAATCCAGGAAGTTGAAATAGGAGACTGTGATAACCATACATACCTCAGACCAATATTACTAAGAATAGTCTCTATACACGGTACCCAGCTACAACCATGGGTGCCTTCATTGTGGAGATTATACACGATAGAATACAGGATTGAAGACAACTTAGGAGAATTCTTTGTACATAGTTTAGACCAAAACGTTACCATGCGGGTTTTAACATCAACAGAGAGTGGGACTCTACCGAGTTCACCATAAAGCATGAAAAGTGGAGTACTTTTTTTAACAGCTAGTAGTTTTCTCATGAAACATATATGTACATTTTCAATCTGTTTTAGTTGAACATATCCCCAGATTTCACAACCGTACATTAAAATTGGTTTTACCATAGAATCGAAGAGATATAATTGGCATTGTATTAATAAGTTAAGCGTTCTACTTCTGCGTAAGACGAAATGCATGGCTTTAGTAGCTTGTTGGCAGAGATGTGATATAGCTGATTTGAAAGAACATTTTTTATCAAAAATAATTCCAAGATATTTATATTCATTAACATGTTCTAAGGGGATTTTGTGTAGAAGAATATCTTTACGCATATCATTTTTATTACCACCAAATACAAGAATTTTTGTCTTTTTTATATTTATAGTTAATTTCCAAGTTTTACAATGAACTTCAAAGTGATTAATAGCTTTTTGGAGATAATCTCTTGAAGAAGCTAGGAGGACGGTGTCGTCTGCATATAGAAGAACGAAAAGCTTGAGGGAGAAATCTATCATGGTATTGAATGTTTCTGAGTTGATAATTACACTCGGACATTCACTGGACATTAGAAAGGCTTCTAGGTCATTTAAAAACAAAGAAAACAAAACTGGAGATAAATTTTCACCCTGCCTAACGCCAACTAAACAAGGGAAATAATCTGATTCCGCACCTTGTACACTAACGCACGATTTTATACCATTATACATAGATTTTACAATTTTTAGGCATTTGCCGTCTATACCTTGTTCAAGTAATTTACTCCATAGTGCTGCCCTCCACACACTATCAAAGGCCTTTTTGAAATCAATGAAACAACAAAACAATTTCTTCTTTCTATATCTAAATAAATCTATTAAACAGTAGAGAGTAAATATATGATCATTTGTAGAATACGATTTTCGATATCCAGCTTGTGCTTGTGATAAGATATTTTGATCTTCTATAAAGTTTTGAATTCTGTTACTAAGGATACTTGTAAATAGCTTACCAAAACAACTTATGAGACTAATTGGTCTGTAGTTTTCTGGGTTATCTTTATCACCATTACCTTTATAGATAGGGCGAATTATTCCACTGAGCCACTGCTCAGGGTAGACACCATCATCTAAAATTTTATTAAACAGTTTGACGTAAACAGGTAATAATACCCCTTGAGTGGTTTTGATGTATTCATTTATTATAGCATCAGGACCGCAGGCTTTATTATTTTTCAGATTGGAAATAGCAAGCAAAATTTCTTCACATGAAATTGCCCTATTAAGAAATGAATTACTTTCTTCAGTGTTGACATCGAAGTGATCAGCTATATCGTCAGGTATTTCAGCAGTCAAATCAGAATTTAAATCTTTGAAATATGAATAAAGTTTCTTAAGTGGAGGTACATCTTTATCGTTGTTGCTTATTCGCAGTAGTTTCCAAAACGATTTTGAATTATCTTTTCGTAATTTTGACAGTTTGCCCTGTAAATTATTTCTGTGTAGGTTATGGAATTTTGTCAATGTTGTTTTGTATGATTTACTTGCGTTGATAAGTCTTCTTTTATTTTCCATAGTTTTATTCTTTCGGAATGTAGATTTAGCCTGGTGATATTTTCCTCTACTGACTTTACAGTCGCGACCAAACCAAGGTCTTTGTCGTCGCTTATTTGTATGGGTGACTTTGTCGGGTTTCCTAAAACCAAAAACATATTTAGCACTGTCAATAAAAAGATTGTTGATTTCAGAAACAAGATTGGTCAATGATACATGATCACCTGTTGCACAGTTATCAATGCCAGATAAAATGTTGTCAATTTCATCTTGACGGGAATCAATTGCACGATGGAATTGAGAGGCACACCGTTTGTCCCAGCGGCGGTGGGAGCACGTAGAGTCCGTGTTATTGTCAATTTCTGGTCGTGATTGACAGTTCGGAGCTATTATACCACACATGTTAACACTCAATTTCAATGCGCAGTGAGCATCTGAGAGTACGGGGTCAAAATCCAGTACACTGAAGTCCGTTATTGTTTTCAACATATTAAATGAGCAGATGCAGTAATCAACTAAGCTGCAGCCTTTACAAGTAGTTTTGCCAATGTATTTATCACCACCAAAGCGACCATTAATGATAAACAAATCATTATTTCTACAAATATCAATTAGCTTATGCCCATGGTTATTTATTCTTCCAGAGTCAGTAGAAAATCTATCAATACCCAATCCAAGTGAAGAGAACATAGATAATACATCTCTTTCATTAAAAACATCTTCTGGAATACCAATGTTATCACATACAGAGTGTGAAAGTTGAATAAAATCAGCCAGGGTCTTAGTTCTAGCGTTAAAATCACCTAGCATCATTATTTCACAATCATTTGCAAATTTATTAATATCATTTTCCATGTCAATAAAATGGGAGATGTTGTAATAAGGGGAACTCTCTGGTGGAATATATACTGCACCTATAAGCAGATCCCTGTCTATATTTAGTACATGATGTGAAACTCTTATCCACTGAACACATTCTGTGTTTGTTTTAATACCTTTTACATATTTATTCAATGAACATTTGACTAAAACTGCAATGCCTCCTGATCGCACTCTGGAATCTCTGTTCTTAACATATACATCATAACCAGGCATATCAATATCATCAATATTTCCAAGTTTAGTTTCTGCGAGTAATATGAAATCATGGTTGTTGACATAAGCATGAAAGTCAGGGTTGATGAGTTTGCTTAAAAGTCCACAGACATTAATGAAGAAGAATGTCAGAGTATTCATAGTTGTATATCTTCCTTGACACCCCTAGTGAGAGGGGGGATTGTCACTGTACCTTGCTTTCTTCTCTGGTTGTCTGTTGGTAGGGGTTAAGGATGAGAGGGGATCTCTGTTAGAAGTAAGGGGAGGGAAGTCTCCTGTAGGATCTATGTCAGGGGTGGAATCAGGGTAGATTCTTTTACCATCAATGTACAATCTATCTCTGACAAATGAGGTTTTGTGGCCATTACTCTAAGCCTGCTTGTATCTATGCCAAAGTTGTTTTCTCCTTTGTTGAATTTCATAGGGAAAATGTTCATTTATTGCCATCGGTGTTCCTTTCAGTTTATAACTTTTACTTTTAACAATATCCCTGTCCTTTTTTGAGGTAAACACAACAAGAATCGGTCTACATTCCGTTTGATCACTCCTCTTCTTTCCTATTCTGTGAGCTTTTTCAAAGTCAACTGGTGTTTCCATTTGTAAATTATTCTCCATCACATCTTGTACTTTCACCAGGACATTTTCCTCCTCTGTCTCTTTTAATCCAATAAATATGAGATTGTTTTCCATATTTCTACACTGCAGCTCAAGTAGCTGCTCTTTTATCTCATAGTTCTGGTCACATACTTGATGTAATCTACCATACAGATAGTCAATTTCCTCATGACAGACATCAAGTTTACCCTCCAGGCTGTTTATTGAGTTTGTGTTTTCCTCTCCTGTAGATTTAGTTCTATCTACTTTGACAGATAGTTGAGTCAGGGCACTTTCAATGTTCGACACTCTCATTACAGTTTGTTGGACAGTCTGATTGAGAGTGTGTAAATTAATGTCTATGTTTTTAACCCTCTCCTGAATTTTGTCAATTTGTTCAGATCTCTTATCAATAATAGAGACTTTTGTCAATATCGGAGGTTCTGGAGGCTATGCCATGCGTGATTTGAGATAAGTTTTTTATTTTAGAAATTAAATGGCTAGCCCAGGCTGGGGGGTGATTTCCGACATGTTGCGATAATGCGAGAGAGTTTTGTAATGCTACCTGCACTGGTTGTTGTGGACGATCAGAGTGCAGTTGTTGTTGTTGCTGTTGTCTTTGGTGTTGCTGTACACAGTGCAGATCGTGTTGATAGCCACACTGGACGTCATTTGCGCTGTAGTCCGTATGGGATGTCGACGCCATTATATGTTGTGAGTCTGTCTTGGCAGTGTCGTCGGTAAACGGCTGGAGAGGGCGACCCCCTCAATAATAGGTGGTAAATACACTCAAATAGGTCCCCAGAGAATATTTGCAACATCCATACTTAGTATTCTTAGAAGTTGAGGAAATAAACACCTCAGGAGCTCAGAATTTCTTCTGAGCGAGAATCACCCAGCTACCCACTATTGACGATACCCATTCCATACTCGCAGACTTTATTTAAATAACTGCCTTGTTAGAGTGATTAACCTATACTTTACCACCTCTGTCGAAAACAAAGTCTTTCCATACCTCTAAATAAAGAAGAGTGATTTACTGTCATCTACACACTCCAACATCACAATACTATTTACAGCATACAGTAATATTATGTACAACCCAGAACGCAGAAGTGCAAACGCAGTAAGAAAAACACGGTGTTGTAGCATACCCGTTTGATAAAAAAGATATGAAAGAGCGGGGGCTATTCCGTACAACAGTCACTCTCGGGTACATGTACCTTTATTAATAAACAGTTCGAGTGTGAAGCAGGTAATGGGCTAACTTCTTTGAGTGAAATTTTAGAAGTCGGGGAGTACAAGCCTGACAAACGTTATATATAACAGCTTCTTTGTTAAGATAGTGCGACGTTTCGGTACTCATTCTTGCACCGTTGTCAAGCAGTGACAACATACAGTGGTGGCAAAGTATATATAGTGAGGCTAACAAAGACAACAAGATAACAATGTAATTAACACAATAGGGTGGGGACTGGGATGCTGAAGCCAGTGGGTGGACAATGGGGGAGGGAGTAGAAGCCCTCCATCCCAAATTACCAAAGACAACAAGATAAGAGGGGCGGGGTTCGTCTACCCCCTCCCCCATTGTTCCCCCATTGTCCAGCTATATACAACAGGATTTACGAATCAATTGGTTAGTTAGTGACTGTCACGGCGCTTGTAACATTGGTACGTTAATCAACAGTTATAACAGACTGCTTGAACGTTGCTTGTTAAACGCATGTCTCATGTGCAAACAATTCCATCTGCTCTAATACAAGACAGTCCAACAACAAAAAAAGCAATAAATAGAAACAAACAGTGTTAATGTGGTTAATGTATACCCTCTTGATACAGAAACAATCACAAACAATTGTTTAGGAAGTTTTGTTATACACACTACCTCATGTGCAAACAATTACATCAGCTCTTGTACAAGATAGTCAAACGCATTGGATAAATAACCATTGCTTATGTATATCCTCGCAAATACAAAAGGAATAACAATAAGTGGTTGGTACGCTACAATCAATGTTTACCATTATTATGGCTTTGGTAGCACTGGTACTGTGATCAGATGTTTTACAGTCATCATGGTGTTGGTAACATTGGTACGGGGATCAACTGTTATTACACACACTACCTCATGTGCAAACAATTCCTTTTGCTCTAATACATGATAGTACAGCATAATGGATAAAAGTAATAAATAGAAATAAACATATCCTCTTGATACAGAAACAATCACAAGCAATTGTTTAGTAAGTTTCAGTCAGTGTTTACAGTCATCATTGATCGGTAACACTGGTACGGTGATCAATTGTTATTGTTACGGTTAAGACTTTCCCGTGACAAACTATGGAACAAATCCCCTGTGCACCAGCAAAACAGAACAAAGACAAGTCGTTAACGTTCAAATTCTGTATTAAGCAACGAGAGTAAGGTATACGAAGTCACAAGTCAATATAACAATGCTGATTACAAATACAATTCAAGACAGACAAAATGTAAGTCAATGGGTCACAAAATACAATATAGCAAACTAACCAGTCTTGGTGTGAGAGAGAATCAACTATGGCAGAATGTCAACACAGCGGGACAGCAGATAATGTAGATTCAGGCTTTGGTGGGATTTCATGCGTGGCAGAGATGTAAATAAGTGTGAGTGTCGCCCTCAACACGGCAACCAGCCTTTATATGTATTTACTAAGGTGGTTTAGGCTATTGAACACTAAATAATTGGAGTATATCACCATCATACACTTCAGAAAACAGAAACAATCCTTGAAAGTTCAATAGACTCATTTCATATTGTGACATTGCTCCTAAACCCAGGAAAAGACAATAAGGTAGAATAATATATATTTACAAAATATGAAGCCTGTTTACTTTCACCAGAGACAATATAACTTATTATATGTATATGGTTTCTTTTTTTATCAAATGATAACATTTTCTGATAAAAATACTGTTACTGCAACAACATAAATGACATTAGTCATGTGTGATTCAAAATAATTCAGCAAACAAAGCGGTACTGTTGAAAACAAAAATAGCTCATCACCCATTTGTATTTGATGTACATTTTGGCACGATATTATCAAGAAATAAAATACACAAAATAATATGTAACATCTATCCATATATTTTATGGCATACATGTAGTTGTATTAAAGAATTGTGTAAAACTGTCAGTTTTCCACATTACTGAAAGACATATATTAAAATTTGGTTATTTACATGTTGCTAATGCATTGACAGATTTTAAGTGTCTTTGCCCTTGTCTATTTGGGAGAGAAAAATAATTGTCATATTATTAATATCAATTAACATTTTAAAATATATGAAAAGATTTAAAGTTGTAACCAGTTATGAAACATAGAGCATTGACAAATCTATCATAATTATTCAACAAGAACGTTAATTTATTGCATAAAATTATGAATGTAATTCAACTTGTTCTGAAGTGAGACATTTAATTTTTCCAATCATGTAATATGAACGCAATATTTATCAAGTCATCTCCGTGAAACTATAACTGAAAATATATTTTAGTTTATAAAACATGTATAGAGCAGTTCCTACTACACTACTTCGTCATGAAACACAAATGCCACGCCCATATCCGCGCACCTGTTGTTGAGAATGATGTTTGTAAACGTTTTTTGTGTCGGACCATGTGAAACAAAGAATAAGCTGGGATCAACATGCATCACAATTATATCTTTGCTATCTTTATATTCAGTGAGTAATAAAGTAATGTGCCTAATATGAACAAAAAATCAAATAAAAGATACTGAAAAACTTGCATCTGCAGTGTTGATCGACTACCGTTTCCGGGTCACGGGAGCATACAAGGTCAAACTGGTTCGGCTATGTGCGAATTATATAGTCAAAAATACACCAAGACAATTCTATGAGCTCTGATTAATCATTTTAAACAGTTATTTGTGCTAAATTTGGGTTTGTCAGAAGAAATATCTCCAACCTTTCTGTTAATATTCAATAGCGAATGGATTTCATCAGGCAATCGCTGTCTGTGACATCAGATCCGGTGACCTTTGCACTTACTAGAAAACAGGTTAGATTTCACGATCTTAATTTTCGTCTGTCTCTCGTCATACTAAACGGAAAATGATACATGGAACACTTGTAGAATGAGAAATTCTCCCTCTTTCGCCAGGTCTTACACAGAAGAGTTCTGTAATCTTTCTTCTGACCAAAAAAGCTATATTTTATGTAGGACTTGGACGAAGCGCGCCATGTTTGTTTTTCGTACCTGTAACACGATCTTACACCGTCTTTTTGCGGGTTTGTACAAAAATTAATGAATCATAACACTTGAAATTTGCACTCGTGAATGTTTATAAATCATGTATTTTATTCTGATATTTTCATGGCATGACACGTTTAAATAAACGTAATAGTCCCATTTCAGTAAGACCTAGTATGATTTGTTTACGACGAACGTTTTCGATTATTTTTTTTTCAGAATCAATTTTTAATTTGTCGTCGCGCGGATATTTGCCGATACAAATATACGAAATTAAAGTCAGATACTTAGGCAATATCAGTAGTAAGAATATTGAAATCGGTTTGCGATATTTGGACAATTTATACGGTTCATAATATAAAACGCATCCGGCTGTCAATCGAGTAATTCAGTTAAATTCAGGAAAATTTACTTTATTTATGATTGTCTTGTAATTAATATCTGTACGTTTGACATTATCTGGATATTTTTTGATAATAATGTTTATTTTTCTATCTAGTATTAATGAGCTGAATATTCTTTCAGTTGTTCCTTATTTAGTGACACACCGACTGTTTGAAATCACCCACCCTCTTATCAGCGCCTTATGCTGAAATTAATTCAGCAGGCTAAAGGATAATACAAGATAGTACAACATAATGGATAAAAGTAATAAATAGGAATAAACATATCCTCTTGATACAGAAACAATCACAACCAATTGTTTAGTAATTCTCAGTCAGTGTTTACAGTCATCACTGATCGGTAACATTGGTACGGTGATCAACTGTTATAATAGGCTGCTTGAGCGTTGTTTGTTATACACACTACCTCATGTGCAAACAGTTATATTAGTTCTTATACAAGACAGTCTAAGAAAATAATAAATAGAAACAAACAGTGTTAATGTATACGAGTCTTGATACAGAACCAATCACAAGCAATTGTTTAGGAAGTTTTGTTATACACACTACCTCATATGCAAACAATTATATCAGCTCTTGTACAAGATAGTCAAACGCATTGGATAAATAAACACAGTGTTAATGTATAAACTCTCGATACAGAAACAATCACAAATCATCAAGGTGCCGATAACATTGAAACTGTGATCTACTGTTATGGTGGGCTGCCTGATTACTGTTGTACACACCGCCTCGTATGAAACCAATTCCATTAGTTCTTGTTCAAATAGTCGAAACATATTGGACATAAATGATAGCGTGAAGTAAATAGTGTTAATGCATACCTCTTAACAATACCTTCAAGTAAATAGTGTTAATGCATGCCTCTAAATAATAGCTTGAAGCAAATAGTGTTAATGCATACCTCTAAACAATAGCTTCAAGTAAATGGTGTTAGTGCACACCTCTAAACAATAGCGTGAAGTAAATAGTGTTGATGCATACCCCTAAATAATAGCGTGAAGTAAATAGTGTTATTGCATACCTCTAAATAATAGCTTCAAGTAAATAGTGTTAATGTATACCCCTAAATAATAGCGTGAAGTAAACAGTGTTGATGCATACCTCTAAATAATAACTGGAAGTAAATAGTGTTAATGCATACCTCTAAACAATAGCTTCAAGTAAATAATGCTAATGTATACCTCTAAACAATAGCTTCAAGTAAATAGTGTTAATGCATACCCTTAAATAATAGCGTGAAGTAAATAGTGTTGATGCATACCCCTAAATAATAGCTTCAAGTAAATAGTGTTAATGCATACCCCTAAATAATAGCGTGAATGAAATAGTGTTAACGCATACCTCTCGATACCGAAGGAATCACAAGTAAATGGCTAGTAAGTCACAGTCTAAATACATAATTGGCTAGTAAGCCAAAGTCAATATTTACAATCATCATGAAGGTGGTATTATTGGTATTGCGATCAACTGTTATAACAGACTGCTTGAGCGTTGTTTGTTATAGACACTACCTCATGTGCAAACAATTCCATCTGCTCTAATGCAAGATAGTACAACATAAGTGATAAATAAACAGTGTTAATGTATACCTTCTCTGTACCAAAGGAATCGCAAATATGTATCTGATAAGTTATAGTCAATGCTTACAATCATCATGGCACTAGTAACATTGGTACTGTGATCAACTGCTTAATCATTGTTTAAGTCATACATACCACCTCATTTAAACACAACATATTGCTAAAGGAAGGGAAAAATATATTACAGATCGAATAAAACCAAAAACAAATGTTTTACCAGCTGCTCTTATATAAGGCAGTTTGACGCATCAAATAAGCAGTGATAATATGTACCCTCTAGGTACACAAAATCAGTGTCAAGGATCAGATGTCCTCGTAAATTACGGTCAGTGTTTACAACCTTCGTAGTGCTGGCCACACTGGCATTGTGATCAAGTGTCATAATAGACTGGAGAAGAGTGACACTTGCCTGACTCACAGACACTCGTTCCTGGTGGCCTGAAGCAGCCAGACTGAAGACCCATATCATCTGTCATCTGGTGGGACTTCTGATAACCCTGTATAATGTCACCTTGTGCTAGCCAGATTGAAGATACGTATTGGCTGTCGTATCGCAAGATCTGGTGGGACTCCTGATAACCTTGCACAATGTCACATCGGGGCAGTCGACGTCAGACACCTGGTAGGTTACGGGAGACAAATGTCTATGCACATGGAATTATTGTGTTTTAGATTTGCTTGGTTCATCAAACCATGCAAATTTGGTATAATCCAACTTCAGAAGTGCCAAAAAAATATTCATGAGTGGTTGAGATGTCTGACATGTCAGAAAGTCAGGTGGTAATTCTACTGGGCGTTTGTCTATCAAGCTCTGACAGATCTCTTGTGGGCAGGTCAGTACGGGAACTATTACGTCCAGGTCGTCACACTGGTGAGCAATTGCAACAAGCTTCTCTAGTCGTTTGGTGGCAGTCTCTTTGCCCAACAGGACAATCAGACATTTACATTTACTCATAGCATTAATTTCTGCAATGAGTTCAATTTCAAAAGCAAACGCATTATCAGCATTCCGGGTTACAGATAAGCCGCAGGTTTCTCTGAACCATGACTGGATTGCGTCTGCCTCAGCGTCTGTCTCTTCGGGGTCATCCAGTACAAAGACGTCCCAGGTTCCGTCATCTTCACTGGACGTGCAGCCATGTCTGTGAATAAAAGCACTCTGAAAACATGACCGTATAGTGTCTTTGTTGGAAGGAGTGGGCCCGGAGCCGAGTAGGTACTTAGCAGTCCCAAGATAAACTTGGTAAACTAAATCTTCTTCATTGTCCGCCATCTGTCGCCCTTCTTGTGTACACAACAGAAGGTTAAGGCATGACTTGGCATTTTCAAAATCTCTTGCAAACATGTATTCTTTAATGACTTGTGAAAGCAAAGAAGGATTGCCAGGTTCCACGGGTAGCAGTTGTTCATAGTACTCTATGGAATCTTTGTGGTCACCAACTAGTGCGCACAGACTTGCTACTTCTTTGACACCGCCAAGCGTGTTTGGTTCGTTTTTTAGAAGCTGTTTTAGCGTGGGTAGAGCCTCCCATGAATTTAAAGCCTCCTTTCCCATTGTTGGACTCTGAGCAAGAATAATGGCTGCTTGTTCTATGGATCGTTTCATCATCAGCATGCCGTCCTTTCTGAAGTTCTGTTTCTGCTCACCACTATACTGACTGCCTTCCATCTTCTCAAACAGACAGAAGCCTAACTGTTCATATGCGACACTTTTGTGAAAAGGTGAAGGACTCGGATCAGCGATGATCTTACGAAACTGCTCCTCTGCAGTCTCCACCTTATCAAGTCGCCTATATGTTAATCCTAAGGTATACATGGCGTGGTGATTGCATCCCTTGGTCATATCAATTGATTCTTCAAGATAAGACACAGCCTTGGTCAGATTTTCGTGATTGGGGTATTTTACTAACCGCTTTGGAGAGTTAAGTATTTTCCTCAGCCTCTTGGGAGATCTGTCTCTTCGCAGTTGGTGTTGTATTGAGAGTTTCGCAAACTCAGGAGCCAGATCACTATCTGACATGAGATCACTGCTCGCTTGCATCTTTGGGGCCGATTCTGCAGCCCCTGCAGTTAGCGATGTCTCAGCAGCAAGTGTCTTCTGCGGTTCTGCTATGCTACCACCTTGGGAGGCGTACCAGCCTATAGCATAGCGATCTCTGTTTCGCATTTTAGTGTCTCCTGTGTGTTTCCCAGACTGTCTTTGTCCACGATGGCTCCCCGGGCCACCACTACTACGACCGCGCCCACGACCACGACCACGACCACGACCACGACCACCGGCATCACTAGAGCTTTGCTCTGTCAATTTGATTAAAATATTCGCTAGATTATCACAAACATATGAACTTGGTCTGATAGCATATGCCTGCTCAAGTAGTGAATAACACTCCAGTAAAGTGTCAGGATATTGATGGTATGGTCTTTCAAAAAGTAGAAGTTTGCCACATCTTCCAAGAACGAAATCATCTTTAAGAGAGGCCTTGTTGACTGTTTCAAGGGCCATATCAAAACATCCCTCTGCAGTCAGTGATAGACCTTCTAATTTGACTTGGTCGGCAATCTGCCGAGTTAAAGGGTAAACTGCCTTTTTCAGCAATTGGTACAAAAAACCCAGCTCCACAAATGCTTTTGCTATCAGATGTTGCTTTTGGCAGCGGATAGTAATTTCAGAAAGATATCGCGCTGCTCTTTCGCAAAACTCTTTAACCCTTTCCGATGTCATTTCCTTGATACCTTTAGGCATCCCTAAGCACCTCCTACAAGTCATCGCACACCCGAATTTCCACAGGTACTGGTCAGGAAATTCTTTAATGGCATCTTCATAAAGGTCAATGGCTCTGACATAGAGATAAGGGGCAATGCGAGACATGCAGTACGCCTGTTCGGCTGTAGCAACCACGAGTAACTGTTTGTAGTCATCTCTAGTCCTCAGTTTATGCAGCTGCTCGACAGCTTCTTGTGACTCATACTCATATCCAGTCGCCATTTTCATCACGGCTTTGTTCACTAATGCTGTTATATTAGTCGGGTCATTTTCACAGATTTTAGAATTTAATTCCACCGCTCTCTCTTTTTCACGAGTGGTGAAATGCAGCAGTGATAAGAAATTGTTTCGTCTGATTTCTTCTTCTTCATGGCCACATGGCTGCGATACTTCTGACTCGATTCGTTCCAGTATGGAAACACGTAATTCCTGTTTGGTGTTGACGATGTGCTCGAGTTGGAGAGAGTGGGGGACATCACTTAGATCATGCTTCAGTCTCTGCAGAGGGTCCAAAGGCCCAGCGACAGCCATGGTATGTTCCGTTCCTTTTAACAAATGAAATACACTTCAAAAACACCAAACATTGATATACAAGAGAATGGAATAATTGGAATGTGGAGGTTTGACAAAGTTTTACAAGGCGATGGTCAGTCCAAAGTAGTAACTACACCATGCGTTGTAGTGGAGTGTGCGATGCACAAACATACAACATTCTGATACCACTGGTGATATAGCTGAAAGAGGGTCTTTTTCTATGGTAAACGTCACAAACAGCTATATTTAAACTACATCACGACAGGGGTACACGTACATAAATCATTTACTGATATCGTTATAAATGAAACGCCGTCATTAAAACTGCTCATTTCGACATTTAATTACCTTAAATAGACTTTTTTTTACAACAGTGCACGTTGCTCTCCCACAAACAAAATTTCAACCTATCAGAATGGCGAGCATCCGTGACTTAATATGAGGTATACCTATGTGGGTTGGTGTAGTATTCCTGTACATTTCCTGTGGTAGATTGCCTTGTGCCTTGTTATTTTGTCTGAACCTGCAATCGTGACAACTCTTTTGAAAAATGAAAGCCCTATTCTAAGGAACGTGAACGTTACTGAACGTGCATGGGCATGATCGATCCTTGCCAGTCTCATATGGCTCTCTCGTGATGGCATGTGTCCATTAAACAGATATGACATCTCATCGCTCCGGCTCGGAATCCCCTAGTGTGACGTCACATGCCGAGGACAATTAAATTTGGCTACATCATTTGCATAATCTTTTTACAATCGTAACGTCAACTAGCAATACAGTTTATGAATCAATTAACTGTCCAGACCATGTAAAACCCGGCTAACCGTACTGGACACCCAAGCTGGGCACAACTGCACATGCGAAATGCAGGTATTGACTTCCGTACTGGCCATCCAGATCACCTGATCTCAACCCAATGGACCATATATTGGATGCTTTTGGATGCTCTTGGAAGAAGTCTTTGTGATTTGAGATGTCAACCAACAAACGTTCAAGAGCTGGGAGATCCGTGAAGATCCGGGGTATAATAGGCCTTCACCAACCCGTGTTTGCCACAAAAGGTGACTATGCTTGTGGTAAGAGACGACTAACGGGATCAGGGTGTCAGGCTCGATGACTTGGTTGACACTTGGTTTCCAGCTGCGCAGACTGATGCTCATGCTGTTGATTACTGCATTATCTGTTGCTTACTCTATTACTTACAGACCACCGTCATATAGTTGGAATATTGCAGACTGCGGCGTAAAACTAAACTCACTCAGTTTGAGGAATAAGAATCCGGGGAAACCTGTTTTCAAAACAGTGTAAGCAGAACTTCGTCTAAGAGAATTATTTCACATGCTTAGGATTCATTCTGGAATTTTATTTCACTCAGGAGCTTGGCGCCACGTTAATACAGCCTAATGATGTGTTCGTGGGTGTCGATGAGATAACCTAGTCTTGCTGCTTTGAATACAAGAAAGGGGGAAGGGGGATTAATGAACAAGCTCCAATACGGATGGCCTCTGCCTGACTGTATAGGGTGCATCATGCCCAGTTTGAGTGTTCACATATTACGTCCTTAAACCAGATGTATCCACTGGCAACACACTATGAGTTCCATAAGGGCATGTTTAGGGCGAATATAAGAAGAGGCGAGGCAAATCTAGGTGAGTCAATCAATAACACTAAGTCACTCTCTAAAGCAAGTTGTATATACTGAGTCAAGAAAGAAACTTCACATTCTTTCTCCAGGGCACTTTAAAAGAACAAGAGATGGTAAGATGGTTAAATTATTATCATTTCATTACTGAGATCTTTTTGATGTACTCGATACACTGACAGTTCCACAATCAGTTCCATTAGGCTACACCACCGTTCCAAAACATGGGTATACCGAATGTCAAGTCGCAAGAATTAAACTTCAAAATTTCTCAGTTCAATTTTGTGTATGGCCACCCCACGCATTCACAACTCCCAATCACCGTCTCCTCATCGACTGTCTGATGCTTGTGCACATGTGGTTGGGGATTCTGCACTATTGCTCTTGCAAGGCAACCCCAAGTTCCTGCAAATTCTGAGGTTGGTTCCTAAGACCACGAAGCCTCCTCCCAAGTGAATCCCAAATGTGCTCTGTTGGATTAAGGTCAGGTCACGGATAAGCAGAAGTCTGGAACGATTGTTCCCACAGAAAGCACCCCACACCATGCAACTTCCGCCCCTGAATCTTTCGACTTCCTGTACACATCAGTGGGCATACGGTTCACGACGTGCCGTCCGCGAATCTGAGGGTAAACCTGGATTTATCGCTAAAGACGACTCGATTCCAGTCTCTCTGGGTCCATCAGAGGTGACGTTGGGCCCACAGCAGACGTTGACGTTGATGAAACGGCGTTGATGAAACGGCGTCAATATTGGCAGACGATATAGACGTCGAGAATGGAGATTGGCAGCCCGCAACCGATTTTGAATGGTTTGTGAGGACAGTCGACTTCTAAACATCTCAGCCCTAGTTCGTGTAGCCGGCAGAAATCTGACGATTTGACGGTCTTCTGCTCGTAACGTCACATTTGCACGGCCAATGGATGGGTTTGAGTGGGTTTTGCTAACGGTTTTCTAGACTCGAAAGATAGGGATCCCATTTTGGATACATAGATGTATCATCAGAGAAAAATTATTCATTACATTTTGTGAAGTTTCTTTTATGACTCTGTACATATATACACCATCAGTGTCAAACATGAAGATAACAACAGTTAGAGGAAATCTAGACTTGCTTCATTTAGGGCTTTAGCATTGCAAGAAAGGCTGTGAAGAAGAGAAAATAATACGGTTCACTGTCTGTGAGACTTTTTATTTCAAGCTGTAACTATGTAAAATGTCATAATAAACGTACTTGAATGCCTTTGTGTACACATTACTAACGTACCAAATAATTTGATTGTTTGAAATAAGGCAAAATGCCCAATTGCATGCCCACCTTACAACAAAGTTGAACAATCAAACGATTTTGGCTTCAAATGAGCCTTTCCTAAAAATTGTACTTTGATAGATACACATATGATTTATGCATATGTAAATGTGTCACTTTAAACTTCAACTCACTTACTCACTGTTACAATTTCACGCGTTCTGTGGATTTGTGACAGCGACTAATTAAAAGATAAACACGTAATATGATGAGGCGGTATGGTTTACGTTGGAGTCGGCAGTGTTGGAATGAAGAAACATGGGGGTGGGGAGGATATGTGGAGTGATGTGAAACGCAGAAAATAGACTTGCTGTCCATACTGAGGTTGTTATGACTGACAGGGACACAACGCTTTACCAACGGATTTACCAACGCTTCAAAAAATGCAATGACGACACCTACAAAATCCGGAGCAATGGTGTCATCACATGATGAATTAAATCTATTCAAATTACTGTAGGTATTGACTATGTCGAAATGGTGCCAGAGGAATGTTCAGGCCTGTTGGAAATGAAAAAAAATAGAATTGAAAAGGTTTGAAATAGAAAAAGAAAAAGAGTTGAAAATGAAAAAAGTTTGAGATGGAGAAGGAAAGGGAAAAAGAAGAAAGGGCATTGAAAAAGTTTGAGATGGAGAAGGAAATAGAAAAAGAAATAGAAAGAGACAGAATTAGAAAGGAATTAGAATTGAAGAAATTGCGAATTGACAAAGAAATTGCTCTGAAAAAACTTGAAAACCTGATCATGTGTGCTTCTACCAGATTTCCTGAAGCAATTCCGCTTCATAGGATTGTTGCTCCTGTGAATGTCAAGGCTTTGATCAAGTTTTTCACCTTAGTTGGTTTGCCAGATATTGTTCAGTCTGATCAGGGCTCAATTTTTATGTCTAACGTGTTTCAACAAGCTATGTACCAGTTAGGTATTAAGCAAGTATAGTCTAGTGCTTATCATCACAGGGAGCTTTAGAAAGGTTTCAGCAAACTCTGAAGAATATGATCAAGACATTGTTTTGAGACAGAGAAAGATTGGGATGAGGGTGTGCGTTTGTTGTTGTTTGCTATCAGAGTCAGTTCAGGAAACTTTAGGGTTTAGTCCCTATGAACTTGTGTTTGGTCACAGTGTGTGTGAGCCACTAAAACACTTAAAAGAACAATGGCTCAATGACAGACCTGAGATCAATCTCTTAGACTATGTGTCTACATTTAGGGACAGACAGCAAGTGAGTTGGCCAGAAGAAACTTGAAAGTTTCACAAGATAAAATGAAGCTAAACTATGACAGAAAGGCGAAAGAGAGAAATTTCAATTGTGGTGAGAAAGTGTTAGTTTTGCTTCCCATTCCTGGTCAGCCACTGAGAGCAAGATGTCAAGGTCCATATGTTGTTGACAAAAAGGTTAGTGACACAGACTATGATGCCTGGTCGTCGTAAACAAAAGAGATTGTGTCATGCAAGCATGATCACGAAATATCATGACAGGTCAGAAACCAAACATGTCAATTGTATTGCCACACTCTCCCCAGTTACTGATTGTACTAAAGACAATTGTGAAAATGTTGACAACACTGATGATTTTGTTAGCAATGTGAAGTTTGATGATCTTAGTGATAATGTTTCACCAAAGTTGAGCAATTCTGATGTGTTAGCTCACCTTGATGAGAAACTATCACATTTATCCCCTGAGCAGAGAGCTCAAATGTCAGATTTGATTTATGAATTCTCTCACTTATTTCCTGATCTGCCTGGAACAACTGTTGTTGTTACCCATGATATAGATGTAGGTGATGCTGTGCCTGTAAAACAACACCCATACTGGATGAATCCAGTGAAACGTGAAATTCTGCCGAAGAAGGTGAAATACATGCTGGACAATGACATTATTGAACCCAGTGACAGTCCATGGAGTTCACCATGTGCTCTTGTACCGAAGAGTGCAGGTGGTTGGCGCTGCTGAGCTGACATGAAAGCTGTCAATGCACTCTCACGAACTGACTCGTATCCATCCCGAGAGTGGACGATTGCATTGATCGCATTGGTCAAGCCAAATATATAAGTAAGTTTGACTTACTGAAGGGTTTCTGGCAGATTCCACTCACAGACCGTGCAAAGAAAATATTGGCATTCGCTACACCAGATGGACTGTATCAATACAAGGTGATGCCGTTTGGTCTGAAGAATGCTCAAGCGACGTTCCAGAGACTCGTCAACAATGTCACATCAGGCCTTGATCATGTCGAGGCTTACATGGATGATGTCATCTATTATGACATGGAGTGGGATGACCATCTGAAAAGGATTCATGCTTTCTTCAAAAGACTGTCTGAGGCGAAGTTAACTGTGAATCTCGCCTCGTACATTTTCCAGTTCCTCAATCTAAGGGAGAACTCATGAGATTCTTGGATATGGCTGGCTGTTACAGAAAGTTTTGTCAAAACTTCTCAGATGTTGTATTTCCACTCATCAACCTTTTGGGGAAAACTGTGAAATTCAAGTGGGTTAGCAGTCAAAGCCATACTCACCAATTCTCCAGTACTGCAGGCACCAAATTTTGAGAAAGCATTTAAGTTGCAAATAGATGCAAGTGATGTTGGTGCAGGTGCTGTCCTTATTCAAGAGGATGATTCAGGGATTGAACATCCAGTTTGTTATTTTTCAAAGAAATTTGACAAGCACCAAAGAAATTATTCTACCATTGAGAAAGAGACAATAGGTCCTTTGTAAGCTTTACAGCATTTTGAAGTGCACCTTGGTACAACCACTTTGCCAATTGAAGTTTTTACTGATCACAGTCCCTTGACTTTTCTTCACAAAATGAAGAACAAGAATCAAAGACTTATGAGGTGGAGTTTGACCTTGCAAGGGTTCAATCTTGTGATCAAACACATTAAAGGCAAAGACAATGTTTGTGCTGATACACTTTCCAGGGTATAAATGTATGATGACTTGATGATGCTGTATGTATATAGCTGCATTTTGTCATTGTAATTTTGCAAGAAGTTTGCATATTACTCATATTGTTACATGTCATGTTATTATGTTATTATTGCTATGATTGTAACAGAAAGTTTCTGCGAAACTTTCTTTTCCTAAAGGGGGAGAGTGTTACGAGTGTGTATTTTCTGTATATTTTTGTTATTAATTAAGTCATAATTATTATTGGGTCACAACATTTAGTGTTTTGAATATTAAATATGACTGGTCACATATCGTTTTAATAGCTGGTACACACTTTTAGTATTCTGGTTTTCTGGAATTTATCTGCTCCTAGTTTTCTATGTGTTTACTTCCGGGAGACTTATTCGAGGGCGTTCTACAGTGTTGACTATTGCCGTATGTGCCCGAACTTTTGGGAAATGACTGTATGTGTATAAAAAGGCTGGTTGCCTTGTTGACGACACACTCATTCATACTTGCTGGAGTTACATCACTGCCACGCTTGATCATCAAAACCCGTCAACGCCTGACCTACATTATCTGCTGTCACACCGATCGCTGTGTTTACATTCTGCCACTGTTGATTCTCTCTCGCACTAAGACTTTGGTGAGTTTGCTATAATATATTTTGTGTCCCACTGACTAACATTTTGTCTCTATTGAAATGTATTTGTAATCAGCATTGTGACTATTGACTTGTGACTTTGTATACCTTGCCCTCGTTGCATAATAATATATTATTTGAACATTTATGACTTGTCTTTGTTCTGTTTTGCTGGTTCACAAGGGGATTTCTTACATCGTTTGTCACGGTAAATTCTTAACCGTAACAAAATGTATCACTTAAAGCTTTCGTGGAAGAATAACAGCACCCGTAACAGTCGTACATCAGTTTACCCCTCACAGCGAGCACACATTTAAAATGTCACACCAAACCGCCTCTTACAATCCGTCCGCAGAAAAACCACTAGGAAAAGTTCTTGGAAGTGTTTCATTAGCATAACTTGATTGACTCACCAATTATTTCTATTTAAAAACAATAAAATTATACACTTATTTTAATAATGTTCATTTTGCCTAATACATGACACGCGTATAGAATGCGAATGCCCTCGCGGTTTAAGACGTTTAATCACCCACTACGGTAGTTATTTGAATACACTCTCCTCGGGCAAAGTTACCTTGTTAGAGTGATTAACCTGTACCTACCACCTCTGTCTAAAAAAAGTCCTTACATACCTCTAAGTAGAAGAGTGATTTACTATCATCTACACACTCCAACATCACAATACTATGTACAGTTTACGGTAATACTACTTACAACCCAGAACGCAGAAGTGCAAACGCAGTAAGAAAAACACAGTGTTATAACATACCCTAATTGATATAAAAGAGAAGAGGCTATTCTGTACAACATTCAGTCTCGGGTATATGTACCTTGATGAATAAACAGTTCGAGTGTGAAGGAGGTTACGGGCTTTTGAAATCTGTTTCTGTTCCGTGGCAAAACGAAAGTGAAATTGATACACGAATTCAAATCGAAAATAGAAAATAACTGTGTCAGTGACGTCCACATAATGAAATTAATACCACAGAAAGACCTGTCAATCAAAGCGTGAGTGAATGGGTGTGGTTTTACACCGTTTTTAGCAACATTCCGGAAATATCACGGTTGGGGACACCAGAGATGGGTATCACACTCCATATCCAGGGAGGAAGTCGAAGCCTGGTCTTCGGCGTGACGATCGAACGCTTTAACCACCAGCCTACACATCCGCCCCGTCAACCGAATAACACTACACATATAAAATAGTATACCTAAATACAGCTAAATATCAAAACGCTGAAGTACCTTGAGTTTACAAGGTCCGTGATACTCGTTCTAGATCTGCAGTCCAGAGGACTACAATCACTGAGCACAGCAGGAACGCCTCTCAAGATACCTGAAGATAAAGACTGTGACGTAACAGCACAGTCATATCGATCACTGACGTTCACAGGAATGTACACTGCAGTAGGCTAAAAACGGCAATGTGTCAAAATGGTGCTACATGTATATGAAAGTCACTTATTCGTTGCATTCGTACGAATGAAAAGAAACTTTCCCATTTTGTAAATATTTATGTTAAAATGTGTCCTTGTACAATCGATGAGAAGTTACTATGGATACAAAAGATATGTAATAACTGTGGATTGTCATAAACATTTAACAACCCTTTACTTTTGTTGAGTCCCTGACGGGATTCGAGTGAGTGAGTGAGTGAGTGAGTTTAGTTTTACGCTGCACTCAGCAACATTACAGCTATATGGCGGCGGTCTGTAAATAATCGAGTCTGGACCAGACAATCCAGTGATCAACAACATGAGCATCGATCGGCGCAATTGGGAACCGATGACATGTGTCAACCAAGTCAGCAAGCCTGACCACCCGATCCCGTTAGTCGCCTCTCACGACAAGCATAGTCGCCTTTTATGGCAAGCATGGGTTGCTGAAGGCCTATTCTACCCCGGGACCTTCACGGGTATGATGGGATTCGAACCAGCACTATCAGAGTAAGGGCTAATCTCCAACACATTAAGCCATAAACGTCTGGGTTAGAATATTGGCCTTCAGTAACCCATGCTTATACATAAAAGGCGACTAACGGGATCGGGTGGTCAGTCTCGTTGACTTGGTTGGCACATGAAATCGGTTCCCAATTGCACAAATCGATACTCATGTTATTGATCACTGGATTGTCTGGTCCAGACTCGAATATTTAGCATTTTGAAGTGCACCTTGGTACAACCACTTTGCCAATTGAAGTTTTTATTGATCACAGTCCCTTGACTTTTCTTCACAAAATGAAGAACAAGAATCAAAGACTTATGAGGTGGAGTTTGACCTTGCAAGGGTTCAATCTTGTGATCAAACACATTAAAGGCAAAGACAATGTTTGTGCTGATACACTTTCCAGGGTATAAATGTATGATGACTTGATGATGCTGTATGTATATAGCTGCATTTTGTCATTGTAATTTTGCAAGAAGTTTGCATATTACTCATATTGTTACATGTCATGTTATTATGTTATTATTGCTATGATTGTAACAGAAAGTTTCTGCGAAACTCTCTTTTCCTAAAGGGGGAGAGTGTTACGAGTGTGTATTTTCTGTATATTTTTGTTATTAATTAAGTCATAATTATTATTGGGTCACAACATTTAGTGTTTTGAATATTAAATATGATTGGTCACATATCGTTTTAATAGCTGGTACACACTTTTAGTATTCTGGTTTTCTGGAATTTATCTGCTCCTAGTTTTCTATGTGTTTACTTCCGGGAGACTTATTCGAGGGCGTTCTACAGTGTTGACTATTGCCGTATGTGCCCGAACTTTTGGGAAATGACTGTATGTGTATAAAAAGGCTGGTTGCCTTGTTGACGACACACTCATTCATACTTGCTGGAGTTACATCACTGCCACGCTTGATCATCAAAACCCGTCAACGCCTGACCTACATTATCTGCTGTCACACCGATCGCTGTGTTTACATTCTGCCACTGTTGATTCTCTCTCGCACTAAGACTTTGGTGAGTTTGCTATAATATATTTTGTGTCCCACTGACTAACATTTTGTCTCTATTGAAATGTATTTGTAATCAGCATTGTGACTATTGACTTGTGACTTTGTATACCTTGCCCTCGTTGCATAATAATATATTATTTGAACATTTATGACTTGTCTTTGTTCTGTTTTGCTGGTTCACAAGGGGATTTCTTACATCGTTTGTCACGGTAAATTCTTAACCGTAACAAAATGTATCACTTAAAGCTTTCGTGGAAGAATAACAGCACCCGTAACAGTCGTACATCAGTTTACCCCTCACAGCGAGCACACATTTAAAATGTCACACCAAACCGCCTCTTACAATCCGTCCGCAGAAAAACCACTAGGAAAAGTTCTTGGAAGTGTTTCATTAGCATAACTTGATTGACTCACCAATTATTTCTATTTAAAAACAATAAAATTATACACTTATTTTAATAATGTTCATTTTGCCTAATACATGACACGCGTATAGAATGCGAATGCCCTCGCGGTTTAAGACGTTTAATCACCCACTACGGTAGTTATTTGAATACACTCTCCTCGGGCAAAGTTACCTTGTTAGAGTGATTAACCTGTACCTACCACCTCTGTCTAAAAAAAGTCCTTACATACCTCTAAGTAGAAGAGTGATTTACTATCATCTACACACTCCAACATCACAATACTATGTACAGTTTACGGTAATACTACTTACAACCCAGAACGCAGAAGTGCAAACGCAGTAAGAAAAACACAGTGTTATAACATACCCTAATTGATATAAAAGAGAAGAGGCTATTCTGTACAACATTCAGTCTCGGGTATATGTACCTTGATGAATAAACAGTTCGAGTGTGAAGGAGGTTACGGGCTTTTGAAATCTGTTTCTGTTCCGTGGCAAAACGAAAGTGAAATTGATACACGAATTCAAATCGAAAA
The DNA here is from genome assembly GCF_037392515.1 of Haliotis asinina. Taxonomy (NCBI): domain Eukaryota; kingdom Metazoa; phylum Mollusca; class Gastropoda; order Lepetellida; family Haliotidae; genus Haliotis; species Haliotis asinina. The sequence goes on from NC_090291.1 coordinate 31,502,417, forward strand.
TAGAAAATAACTGTGTCAGTGACGTCCACATAATGAAATTAATACCACAGAAAGACCTGTCAATCAAAGCGTGAGTGAATGGGTGTGGTTTTACACCGTTTTTAGCAACATTCCGGAAATATCACGGTTGGGGACACCAGAGATGGGTATCACACTCCATATCCAGGGAGGAAGTCGAAGCCTGGTCTTCGGCGTGACGATCGAACGCTTTAACCACCAGCCTACACATCCGCCCCGTCAACCGAATAACACTACACATATAAAATAGTATACCTAAATACAGCTAAATATCAAAACGCTGAAGTACCTTGAGTTTACAAGGTCCGTGATACTCGTTCTAGATCTGCAGTCCAGAGGACTACAATCACTGAGCACAGCAGGAACGCCTCTCAAGATACCTGAAGATAAAGACTGTGACGTAACAGCACAGTCATATCGATCACTGACGTTCACAGGAATGTACACTGCAGTAGGCTAAAAACGGCAATGTGTCAAAATGGTGCTACATGTATATGAAAGTCACTTATTCGTTGCATTCGTACGAATGAAAAGAAACTTTCCCATTTTGTAAATATTTATGTTAAAATGTGTCCTTGTACAATCGATGAGAAGTTACTATGGATACAAAAGATATGTAATAACTGTGGATTGTCATAAACATTTAACAACCCTTTACTTTTGTTGAGTCCCTGACGGGATTCGAGTGAGTGAGTGAGTGAGTGAGTTTAGTTTTACGCTGCACTCAGCAACATTACAGCTATATGGCGGCGGTCTGTAAATAATCGAGTCTGGACCAGACAATCCAGTGATCAACAACATGAGCATCGATCGGCGCAATTGGGAACCGATGACATGTGTCAACCAAGTCAGCAAGCCTGACCACCCGATCCCGTTAGTCGCCTCTCACGACAAGCATAGTCGCCTTTTATGGCAAGCATGGGTTGCTGAAGGCCTATTCTACCCCGGGACCTTCACGGGTATGATGGGATTCGAACCAGCACTATCAGAGTAAGGGCTAATCTCCAACACATTAAGCCATAAACGTCTGGGTTAGAATATTGGCCTTCAGTAACCCATGCTTATACATAAAAGGCGACTAACGGGATCGGGTGGTCAGTCTCGTTGACTTGGTTGGCACATGAAATCGGTTCCCAATTGCACAAATCGATACTCATGTTATTGATCACTGGATTGTCTGGTCCAGACTCGAATATTTACAGACCACCGCCATATAGCTGGAATATTGCTGGGTGTGGCGTAAAACGCAACTCACTTACTCACTATTATAATTTCACGCGTTCCATGGTTTTGTGACAGCGACTAATTAAAAGATAAACACGTTATATGAGGCGGTACGGTTTACGTTCGAGTCGGCAGTGTTGGAATGAAGAAACATGGGAGTGGTGAAGATATGGGGAGCGATGTGAAACACAGAAAATAAACTTGCTGCACGTACTGAGGTTGTTATGACTGACAGGGACACAATTTACCAACGCTTCAAAAAATGCAATGACACCTACAAAATCCGGAGCAATGGTATCATCTGGTGATGAATTAAATCCATTCAACTACATGTATACATATCCACTGATATTTTATATTTTAATGAATTTAACTACTACAAAATGTTTCAACGAGTGATGCTGTCAGATGCACTCGGTATGAACGTGAACGTCGACATGCCGACATTACAAGCCAAGTATCCAGTTACCGAAAACAATGGTTCCAATTGCCAAAACCTGCAACTAGCAGCAGATGTATTAATAAACTGAAACCTGAACATCTCTAGGGCACTCTTTATCACTTAAAATGTTTTCTGATTAACTAAATATCATAGCTGATGAATGCATCCCCTAAATCCTCTGCAGTTCCTCACATACGAAAACACTGTCCACAACTACAAACACCTGAGGAAAGCCTGGATAAATACTGAATAGTTTTTCCGTCGCCATCCTATGGTCCACGATCTAAATACATGTATATACAAAATCTCGATTTCAAAATTAAATTTCAAAATTACCTAAAGAAGCTGGAAAGGGAAACTGTCAATTTAAATTCAGAAAATGGGGAAGAAATGTTTCCTGTTCACAAGCTTCGTAAGACTCTTAACAAGCTCACGATACTGCTGCAGGAACTGGTAACTTTAGTATCAAATCTTGAAGCACTTACCAGAATCCTGCGTAGATACCCATTTTGAGTATTTTTCATAGTATTTAGACGTCAGGGGAATTTCCTTCTTCATGGCGTGAGGTTAATTATAATTGTTTCAATCCCTAGACCTGGACCTGACCATACATGCAGACCCTTCATATCACAGACCAATTACACCAACTCTCTTCGTTTTGGCGAAACCATTAGTTTGGCACTTAGAAACCAAAAATCTACATACTGGCCATTCTCTTCCCACAGTGGTTACTTGTCACATCTTCCTACGTAAGGTAGGAAGATATGACAAGTAACCTCTGTGGGAAGAGAATACATACTGGCATGCAATGCGGAATATGTAAGAAACCAATGTACAGATCTACATGATTTAGTATAAAATACCAAGAAGTACACACCCAAGGTCCTTCCCTTCCTCCACTAAAGAAGTGTATGTGAATCCACTTACCTAATACTGTAAAATAACTCTGTACCTATGGTCATGTTTTAGGACCCACTTTCGCAGAGTAAAGAATGTAAGGAAAAAATATTTTACTGGTAAAATGACACCCCATTCCTTTCACTGTTTGCCAAAAGAAACTAGATCATAAAATTTTATGAAGATCTATATGGCCCTGGGTAAAATGGGTTGATGTTGACTTCCATAACTATAGGAGCAAATAAAAAACACACTGTCATTGTCAGGTAGTTTTATAATGCATGAGTATCATGTAAAATCATAAAAAGAAAACATTACTGGTACTTGAAGTTTTTGGTGGGTGAAAAAAAAAAACAACTTCAGGCTCTTCATGCCCAGGCAAACCCAGGTTACACAACATAATTTTACCTGTATCATGAGACATACATTAAAGGTTTTACTGAGGAGCATGTTTTTGATGTCTATGGAATAGGACGGAATAGGCAGCAGTGACTGAGTGAGTTTAGTTTTACTCCGCTTTTAGCAATATTCCAGCAATATCAGGGCAGGGGACACCAGAAAATGGGCTTCACACCTTGCACCAATGTGTGATTAAGTAGGAAGATATTCATAACGAACAGTTTAACAGTACACCAAAAATGAATAGTTAGTTGAAATCAATAACATGTTTGTAGAATATAGCCAAACATCAAAGAGTTTGTGCTTAGAATAAAAAAACAATGTTTCATGAACAGTAAATATTCTGGAAACAACGTTAGGAAATAGATTGGTCTCATCCCTCCCCGCACCCCAACCTAAAAGTTAAATGGATGACTGCTTTGTGCATGATAACAGAAACCGTTCAACAAGCAGCTTGCACCTATTGTCTTGTATTTCCCTTTTAATGTTAGCCATTGAGAACATTCACTGTACACTAGCCCTCAGTGCGCAAAATAGCAAGTGGCCTGGTAGATTATGGCAAGTGAAAATACAGTCTGTCCGTCAAAGCTCCACAGTAACTCTTGGGGTCATTTTTTAAATATATAAATCTCTCTGACCTGATAGGTTTTTGATAATACTCTCAAATCATGCAAGATTATGACTTGATAACTTATTGTATTTCATTTTTTTGTAATCTTACGCATATATTCTATATTCAAAGTTTGTGCTAGTGAATTTATTTTGAGGACTGGGAAGTTTCAGGCATAGCTAGCCTGACCGGGAAGTTTGGAAACTATTTTCCACACTGCTAACCTTTACGTTCAAGGCTACAATATTCCACCTTAGGCTTATGAGATTTTTGTAAACAAATGATTCAGCTTATAAAAATATACATACTGTTTTTGGATACACATTATCTCGTTATGCCGCCTTAATATCTTTCCATCAATACTTTCACTCATAGTGAAATATTCCAATCCCAGAAGGCACATAATAACTAAATCATCCAAAACTGGCAGATAAATGAAGCAATACTTTCTAAAAGAATGAGGGGTCATATGTGGGACAGTTTTTTTTGTGAAAACAGGATCAAGACTTTTAAGGTATTTCAGAGTTATGTGAAAATTCAAGTTAGAACTTGTTTTCAGCAACCCATGCTTGTCGCTAGAGGAACCTAACAGGGTCTGGTTGTCTGGCTCGTTGATGTGGTTGTCACATCATTGTATCCCAGGTGCTCATGATGTTGATCATTGGATTGTCTGGTCTATTCTCGATTATATGCAGACTGCTGCCATGTAGCTAGAATACTGATGAATGCTGCACTAAACACGAAACAAACAAACAGAACAAAAAAAACTGCTCTAGTGAAAACTTTATCACTTTTTTCAACATTTATAATTATACACATTGACTTTTGAGGCAGATGACATGAAATACATCAACTCATCCAGATAAACTATCATCACATGTACATTCCTGACATACCTGTACACTCACATCTTCACTGTTATAGGTCATGAAAGTCAAACACACTCACAAATATGAAAACACTAATCAGTAAAAGCTCATCATGAGCGTTCCCCTTCGATTTTCAGTTTCTGCAGTTCTCGTTCTGCTTCATCAATGAACTGCTGTCCTCGGCACCTGCTCCCAGTAATGGGATCTACCACAGATCCCAGTTTGTAAACAATCTCCTTCACTTCATGACCCACTTTAGTTGTCATCCTCTCCGGGAGTCTCTGTAACATCACAATATCACCAACATCTGTGGTCACTGACGTCTCAATAGCCCAATGGTGCGTCCTCTTGTTAAAGTACTGAAACAAAAACATGTGGCAATGTAACACTGATGATGTGTTTGATTAGCAATTAAGGTGAGGTAAGGTGAGTTACGGTTTAACATAGCACTAGGAATGTTTCACTGATATAATGATATGCATGCATCTGTATGTGTGGGTGCTTGTACAAGCCCTGACTTAGGCTGGTTTTACACTGTCAGCTCACTGAGATACCATGCTGCAGTTAAGCACGAACACCCCATTCAGACACATTATACTGACTCCACGACGACCAGTCCTTGTTTTAACCATTATTGCCAAGCAGCAGGGGTGTTTTGGTACGACATGTTCAGTGATCAAACATGTGATCTGCCCTCCAGGTTGATGCTCTAACAACTATACCACCGATATGGTCAATGAGCAGGTTAGAGTGAATATGGTTTTCCATCGCTTTTCATAACATCCTGGCAATATCAAAGTGGGGGACGCCAGAAATGGGCTTCACATTGTACCCATGTGGGGAATCGAAGCCATGACATCAGTGTGACGAGCGAACGCCTTAACCACTAGGCAAGTCTACCATCCCTCACACCTGAAATGGGCTTCATACATTGTACCCATGTCGGGACATAAATCCCAGTCTTCACGATGTCAAGAGAAAGCTTTAGCCATGAGTCTAATAACCCACTGCCCCTGCATTTTAGAAGCTGGCAAGAAACAAAAATGGCAAGGTACATAATGCAAGAGTGAGTGAGGGATTTTATTTTTACGCCCCAGTCAGCATTATTCCAGCTATATGGCAGCGGTCTGTAAATAATCGAGTCTGGACCAGACAATCCAGTGACCAACAGCATGACCATCAATCTGCACAAATGGGCACTAATGACATGTGTCAACCAAGTCAGCAAGCCTGACCACCCAATCCCATTAGTCGCCTCTTACCACAAGCGTAGTCGCCTTTTGGATGCATGGGTTGCTGAAGACCTATTCTATCCCGGACCTTCTCCGGTTACATAACGAATGAGAACTTCTTCATTTTGCATAATGCAACATTTTGAAATAGATGCAATACCAAAAGGTCACAATATAACAGAATACATACAATGTCATCCATAAAAGTGATTTGCATTTACTGAAACATTAATTTAGATATACAGTGTTATGAATAATTACTGTTTTCCCTAGACTGCACAAATTAATCCCTAGTTGCAATCTTCTTTAGTAGGTGCACCTCAAGGATATTTCATAGGTCCTTTTTCTTGCCATATACAGCAAACCTTATGTTAATATTTAACTCACAAACTTTTTTTTTTTTTTTTATTTGCACATATTTTCAGGGTACAGGTCACATGTTATATGTTGTTATCGACAAAACGAAAGAGTATACAGGGCTGGATTCAAATATTGCTATCTTGCTTGCACCAGGCGGGTGTAGCCTATGACAAGATTTCAGCCGCACCATCCAAATTTCAAAACTGTATGCTTATAATGTTAGACTTAATGCTTGGTTCATTGGTTGTTCAAAGCGTGTCATTGTATCTCAACATGCTGTTAATCACTGGATGGTCTTGTCCAGACTTCACATACTACAGTAAAATAACTGGATAACATAGCATTAGATATTAGAACAAGCAAGTAGCCATAAATGTCACTGTCTCTTAATGACAAAATATAAATACAGTGAACTTAAGGTAGATCACCACTTAAGAGACCATGAGCACATCTGATAGCCCTAACTTTGAACGGAAACCAAATATTAACTGATATGGTCTCAGAATTGAAAGACGTCACAATGGTTTACATATCCCCGCTCAGGACAAAAAAAGTACTCATACAGGAAGGGATGGGTGATTCTTACCGCACTCCGAATTTTAAAGGATCTCGAAAATGTTTTGATGTACGACCTTTGGCTTTTTATTCTAGACACTCGCTCCAGTCTACTTGAATGTTTCGTGATTTTGCAGTGTTAGTAACGATTATTTATCGTTAGCAAGATGTCTAGTCACCTTGAGAAGATAACGGTCAAGTGACATTTTCAAACATCGCACTTTGACTGTGTCGGGTCGTCCAATGCCTCTTTTGATCACCTGTCCTATGACAATTGCTCTAGCGGAAGCCATTTTCTTGGAATCAACGTTCACACATTTATCGAATCTACCGTTGAATCCCGCATGTGCTCGTCACCATTACCGGAAGTAGTTCAAACAAGGGACACTACTCTTGTCAGCTTATTTTATTTCTCCAACAGGTTTGTGGTCGCAGGCTGGTGGTAGCGTGCATGCTCAATCGGTTTAAACGAGTGTTTTTAAACGTATTTCATTCAATAAAATAAATCGGGATTGGGGAACAAACTGTTACAAACTGTTAGCATTCATGCTGTCTCCATATCAGATCTGGTTAAAGGTATGAAACTATATTCTAAACTATATAATTATCATAATAAAGTAACGGGTATCTTACTATCAGAAATACATGACAAACTATGTCTATATTCGAAACCTGATTCTAAAAAGAAATAGACAACATAAAAGGGCTAAACAAACAAACAGTCCCAGCCACTGGGGAAAATTTAGACAATTAAGACATATTACTGTTTGTAGTGTGAGAACAACGAAAAAGTAGTAACGTTGAAAATTAGATAAGAAAATAAATAATAATTTTGGCAGAAAACTGGATAACATAGCATTAGTGACTGAAGTACCGTCGGAAATAGAAAAAAAATGTTTTAGCCTGTTACTCTATATCCCTAAAATTTACACAACTGCAAAGAGCACATATCGAAATAACCCACTTCGGCTAAACTTGGCAATCAGTGGGCTGCGTACCTGAATATCCAGAAGTAGTTTACTCGTAAACTCGGGCAAAACTTGGAAAAATTCCGATCCGTGAAGGTCCGGGATAGAATAGGCCTTCAGCAACCCATATTGCCATAAATGGCAACTATGCTTGCCGTAAGAGGCGACTAACGGGATTGAGGGGTCAGGTTCGCTGACTTGGTTGACACATGTCATCGGTGCCCAGTTGCGCAGGTCGATGTTCATACAATTGATCACTGGATTGTCTGGTCCAGACTCGATTATATACAGACTCCCGCCATATAGATGGAATATTCCTAAGTGCGACGTAAAACTAAACTCACTCATTCATTCCAGCTCAATTCCCCTGAAGGATTATTATATCTTAGTTGATATATCTATCCCCCAGCCCGACCCCAACCATTGTCTGAGACACCCGTCCTGTATTTGCTTATGAGAAGATTGCTCCAAGCTGTTTCTTTGAAAGTTAGTATTCTTTAACGATAGCCATCGTTCATAATGAAACTAAGTCTAGTTCAAAAATTGGTATTTAAAATGGGCATTAAAAATGTTATCATCACTCACAAATTTGCATAAAGCCAGGTTTGTTCCAAATAAGTCGCTTTAACTGGGCTATGAAAAAATCCGTACTGTTCATTTCTGCACTAATCTCTCCTTAATAAAGTCATATCTTCTCCCTACCACTGGAACCGTAGTTAGGCCCAACTTATTATAACACACACTTCATACTTTCGATTATCAACTACATAAGTTGTAGAGATAAAAATGAAAAAAAAGTTTGTTTCCCTATTTCCAACAGTACTATAGCTAAGGAAACAATGAAGAAAAATGAGAGAAGTACGCTTACACACGCTACATGCGATGACATACTATGCGAAAACGAAACTGATGCTGCAAATGCATTTCATGAACACTCCTCGCACCAGTCTACAGTAGAGAACCCTTCACGGTCGTTACTTCGATTATCTCAACGAATACATTTCAAATTAAAGGAGGAGGGGTGACTATTGTTCTCACATCTGGGATAATTGTAGTAAAGAACAGAGCAACTCCCTTAAAAAATTATACAACTTGATGCCCTACACTGTGATTTACGTTTTTGTTTAAAGTGAAATCTATTGGTAAGGTTTCACCGAAGACAGACTATAGGAGCTATGCATGAACACACGCTCAAATCGTTGGCCATGACGTATCTTACTAACACCTATACATAACATATGACATCTACTATATATAGATACAGCCTTGAACGTTATTAATAGGTATGTGCTGTTATCATAGAATGGATATACGAGCTCAGGTACGCAATGAATACGAAAAGGCCTTAGAATATTCACGATCGAGACTTTACATTTAAGCAGTTATCTCAGCTGTATTCCATGAAAGGCGGTACAGATCCGTTCTGACCAAATGGTATAGCTTTCCTGAATGAATTGACCCGTTTCGGCGTATCTAACATTCGTCAGTACATGCAGCACGTGAATTTCATGACAACGAAGTCTGGTAGACGACAGATACTCTAACAAAAGGTGAACGTGCATGACATCGTATTCCAGTTGCAAAGATTGTTGCTCATGCTGTTGATCACTGTATTGTCAGGTCTGGACTCTGTGTTTCCAGACCTCCGTCATATAGCAATAATATTGCAGTCTAGGGCATTAAACAATAAACCAACCTTGTATATCATTTTTACAGATAGATGCTTCTGAAAATACCTTTCATTTAGCAGACTTACGAATGTTTGACACCAGGGTGAGAACCTACATAGTATGGTTTTATGCTGTTTTTATCAGCATTCCAACAATGTTAAGGTGTGGGACCCCAGAAATGGACTGCACAAGTATTCATGTGGGGAAATGAACCCAGGTCTTCAGCATGAAGACTGTAATCATTAAGCTACCCACCAGCCCACAACACAAGACAAGAGATGTTATTAATGCAATGAATGTTTATTCACAATGATAAAAATAACATGGCTATGTTTGAAATTGACAATGGAAAGCTCTGTGCATGTAACCCGTTTGATTTGAAAACCATATATGTACAGTTGAATGAACAAGATCAAAATATAACCTCTAACAGATTTCAGTGGGGATGCCATTCGGTCTCAAGAGCTCGTTGTTAGCAATAGATATCCTTAGTAATAGATAATATTCAACTGAGATCATGGTCTAAAAATATTCAAATGGCATCTGGAAAATCGGAGGAAACAGTGAAGTACAACATAGTTGGTTCATTCTTCAGCATTCAAATGTAAAACCAGTGTATGTACCTTCAAAGAGACACCCATGTCCACAGGTACTTCAGGTTAGAATCAAAATCATAATTGCTATTATTACCATATCACAAATGTCAGCATCACATCAGTGGTTACTATGAAAATGCAAGGCATGCTTCCCAATTGCACCCATTCCTCTCTGATTCCCCTCTTCAAATTCTGGGCTCGTTGACAAGTTACTCTTTTGGAATGAATTCTTGATACATATATTTTGATCACAATCAACACAAGTTTGAAGAGACCGAATCAGAGCACCTTGACTAGATCATTAACTGACACAACCCAAACCACTGGTCAGGGAAAACATATACACATATATATTCTTAAATAATCCTAACCATAACCGATTTTATACTGTTATGATTATTATTAATATATATGGACTTAATAGTCATTTTCGTTCCCTCAAATGAACAAAAAACCTTTGCATCACCAAACCAAAGCCTGATGGAAACACCATTCAAAATATGGATCTTTGCAATTCATCTAATGCATCTGATTCAAACACACAAGCTCATTCAGTTTGGTTTATTCATCTGAGATATGAAGCGGTCCCTTAGCTTATCCCACTGCTTTTCTTCCAAAGCTGATGGTACAAAGATTAGGAAGACATTTGATTTTCTAGAAATCACCCACAATGTAGGGCTGGCATGACAGCAAATGTAGGTTACATCTATATACGAAAGACTGTGGCACAGTGACACAAACATCATTTCCTTGATGTATGTCCTGCTTGATCATTCCAGTATGTTACAATAAATACAGAATATGGACAATAAGTTACAGAAAGTCAAAGCTGTGCGCAAACATATGTACACATTTGCACATTCACCTGACACAATTAAACATGCCATTTTCCATTCACTTTTACATGTGTATCTTAATAGTATACTATCAACATTTGCAAAGGGCCACACCTGTAAATAAAGATTACTACTCAGGTCCTGAGCCTATGTTGAAACTTATGCTATAGTCTCTTTACTACTGACTTGGTAAGAACCAGGGCCTAGATTTTCGAGGGACTTTTACCAGTTAGATAGTCGTAAGTGCCATACATGAACATGAACTTACAACCATCTTCTGCTAAGACAGCTTCGAAAATCTAGGCCCACGGCCTTGATTTTATAAGCACTCTTAGCGTTAAGGTAGTTGTAAGTTAATGTAACAACATTAGCGTTAAGAGAGCTTAAAAAATCTTGGTTCAGTTGTAAGAGGCAATCTTGGCTACGCCTTGTTTCAAACTACTGCTTGAACTATGATGTAACAATTTTAGCACTAATATAACTTTGACAATTTGGGGGTAAATACAATGCTGCTGAAATAAATACCCAACAAAATCTGAAGTAGGGCACTTATCACTCACATCAAAAATTCAGTATTTACTACAGTCCTATGATTCTAATAGAAGGATCGTGTGTTTTCTGAAAACTGAACATACCTCAAATTTCACAGATCACAAAATCTTGCTGCAAATCTGCTATCACAATTGCAGTCTCTTATGCAGCTGATAGAACACCCCTATCACAATCTAAAGCTTTGTATGCAGCTCAACATGATAAAAATAACACTTCCTTTAGCCAGACCAACTCAAATGGTTGTTTCACAGGTTCTTCATACTCATTTAATTTGTTTACCATGAACTAATACCAATAAATGTTTTTTAGACCTCTACCCCTCATAGCAAAATTTGGTAAAACAACATGCAGCAAGGCTGTAAACACCTATCTTGACATATCAAGTCTCAATACATATTACAAAATGTTCAAGGGTCATACTCATGTAGGAAATTGAATTCAGTTTCTTTACATTTCCAAATAAAAATATGTATTTAATATGCCTCAGTTTGCTTCTGTTAAATGCAGTCATAAATCTGGGTGTTTTTTTTTTCAGTTTTAAAATATGTGAGGAAAGAACTTGGTAATTAAACAAGTAATTGGTCTGGCTTTTCAATCTTTGTTAAAATCTATCTTTATCATTCACAGATATAAAAGTTAAGTACAGTTAAAATGTATTCCTGAGATACACTTGCTTCAAACCATACACTGCAAGAACGGTAACGTGTATAATGGAATGTTAAGAGCTAACACAACTCAACACTGATTGCTTAAATATCACGTGGACATACTAAAACAGTCTGCAGTTAAAAGATTTTTGTTGCTAATAATATTTAAAATAACAGGAAATATTTACAGTCCATAAAACGCAGTAACGCATGGGTCAATCAATATACATTTATCAAGTAAACAATGTCTAAGGTTTTTGTTTTGAAACCGAAATTTAACAACAGATCAGAAGTAAAAATATTATATGGGTCAAATGCCAGTAGGTTTCACTGGTATTTAACTTTGGACAAACAAATCCTCATAATATTTTCATTACTAAGCTCGATACTGTGAAAAAAATTAGCATCATTGACAAGTACTGATTAGTTATTGATCCATGCTGCTCCAAAAGGAAAGAATTTGATTCTGTTTGACTAGACTTAGGAATAGGAATATAACGGTATGCCGCAAAACCTGCTACCATGGTTACACCTCCCAGACAAACTACAAGGCCCCATGAAGATGTTTCAGGAAAAAGCACATTTTAATAATTCCATCCCATTCAACAGAAAAATATTTAACCACTTTGTGACAGGACAATTCCATGTTTATGGTAGCCAGGCCTCTAGAGCACCAATTCCCTAACAAATATTTGTGAGTTACCCTTATTCCATCGCTGGACCTCAAGACCATTACTACTCACACCATCATGAAGCCCCTCTTACTCAGTCCTGCCACAGTTAATTTTTGGCCTTGTGTTAATGTGGAATTTCTTAGTATCACAGATATGTATGGTTTTATGAAATGAAGACCTAGCCTACCAATGATGCCATGATCTACAAGGATTTGTTAATGCAGTAATGAAATCAGATCTGTACAATTCCAGACACAATTTACAAAACGGTCCATGTAGCGCAGTATCGTCCACTGGATTCTGTACCAAGGATGAAAGCTACGGCAATTCACGCTGAAGCTGTTCATTGTTTGTATGAAGGAACAGACTGGATATGTTTCCATCCTGCTTCAAAGCAGGGAAGGCAAGTTTGTGCATAATATCGAAACATAAACATGTGGTCGATTTCCACTACTGTTATTCAAGAATTAACTCCTCACACATCCTCGATGTTGACAAAACATTTGATAAAACACTACCCGAAGAACCAGCTCCGAGAACAATATCACCGGGTTGTTGCATTGGCAGGCCATCCCACATGTCCAGGCACTATTGGCGGGAGTCTTTGTCACTACAGGTGCGAGCACTGAGGTTCCAAGTGAAGGCCTGGAATAAAAATCCTTTGCACTTTGTCTATGGACGTGCGACACATTGGGCACTCTGTTATGTGTTGTGTACACTCAGAACAACAGATCACGTGACCACACGGACAAAATGTTGTGGAGATTTGTCTGTCCATGCACACTACACAGCGGAGGGAATCTTGAATACTAGCTAGCTGGGCTCGCAGTTCCTGAAACAAGATGCAATATTCCTAAATATCATGAATATCAAAGCAATGGTGTTAGTACAAAGCGCATGTGATCTCACCTTAGGCAAGTGCCTCAATTCACCCAGCAGAAAATGGGTACCCAGTCTGACAAAGTCATGTGACTATAACCTCTTAGCACTTAATAGGCAGCTTCAGTTATCCATGGTATTAAGATTCTATAGTTAATTTCAGCATTCAGATTGACACTAGGAGCTAAATAAGTGAATTTTTATCATTATTTCATCTTTATAGAATTTACTTATGTGGATCTTGTAATCAAACTAATAATGCCTGTTAACAGTTTCATCAGCAATTCTTGAATTTGGTGAGTCAATAAACGATGTTAAAATCTATATCAAAAGACCACTCTCTGCAATAAACAAGAGTTTGTTATTCATGAAGCTATTCCACACCACTGCTCTTTTCAAAGTATGTAATTAACTGGTACTAGTATTCCATCTTACCTGGCACTCGTTTCTAACAATGGCGTTTTCATTGTTATCACAGACAATGCTTTCACGACTTCGCCGAAGGGGTTCAGCCCCGTTCATCTTTTCACTATCATGGCTTGCAGTCCACAGTTTCCTTCTTGCATGGTCATAAGCCTCTCGACATGTACGTCGAATGTCAAAGATGTACTTCTTACCTGAAAAAAGCACAAGACAATGAAACTTGATATTATTCATAACTTTGTGTTCTAAAAATCTGGTGTTTTTCAGTTGTGTCTTCAACAAAGATCTCAACCAGTATAGCAGTGGATTTGGATATCAAACAATTCCAAGGGACAATAAGCCTTAGAGTGTTGACCTGTCATTAACTCATCACGGTGACGTGAAAATGACTGGCAAAGCACTATGATATGTTATGTTGGATAACTAATATCCCATGTCAGGGGTTCCAAAATCCCAAGGCCTGACACCCGGGACAAGTCAGGTTTCATTTCGAGCAATCAAATAATGGTATCTTGCCTGTCCATGGGCTACTAGAAAATTTCCTCTTACAATTTTCAAACTGCAAATAAACCTAGATATCATTTCATATCTGCTCCAAACGTAGTTATTAAATTTTGCTATGATAATAAAGTAGCGCTATCTTTCATGGCTTATAAATAGTCCAGTAAACAATAACACCAAATACCATGTTGATTTATTCTTTCATAATGTCATCACCATGATTATGTCATAAAAATCAGGGCAAGTGGAAAATTAGTCAGGGCAAGCTACTTGCCCTGTGTCAAGTGGGTTTTTCAAAAAAATTTTGAACCCCTGCATGGGATGTATCTCTTGGGGTCACCCAAACAATATCTCCTGTGGATGAAAAGTATGAACAAAATATAAATGGGACCAAGGTACCAGAAATCTAGCATCCTCCTTTCAGATTCAAAAACATTCAATCTGTTCTGTGTGTTTGTTTAATGATTAATACTAAACCTCATCATCCAGTGACGTAGTTCTTGCAACCATCAATCGAATCTGGGGGACCTGTCCAAACTCAGTCTACATCTTGTACTTACCCAGTGAAGTGTTTTCATTGAATATCGAGCAGATGGTTCCTTTGAGGTCTCTGCAGAACTGTGTGGACACATCTTCCCGGACTGTGTCGCAGCGGTAGAAGGAATGCATCTCTGTCACACAGCGGTACAAGGCATTGGCGGCTTTGCAGGTTTTGAACCGAAACACAAGATGGAGACTTGGCTCTCCCTTCTCATCGAACACTCGGAGGATGACCTTCTGATCCATGTGGGTTGCCATTTGGATTAAGGCATAGGCAATCCTGAAATGAACAGATCTGAGTTGATTTCTACAATAATATAACAAAAAGTGTCCTAAGACAGCAAAAGGCAGGAACAGTACCATAATCATCAAAATAGTAGGGCTGCTTGAATCCCTCTAGTAAACAATCATTTCCTTCAATGTAGTTTTTGCATAATAGAATTTATTAAAATGTTTTCTGGGGATGGGGTGCGGATTGTAAGTGAAAGACACTACCAAGTTGAAAAGTATTTGTTTCACTTGGAAGAGGTTTATACGAAAAGAATCCAACACTGAACCACAAAATGAACAGCCAAAACTTTGATCACACATGCTATCCAACTGACCTCTTTCATTCCACCCAACAGTCGTCTAGTTTAACGATGCAACAATGACACCTACCTATCTATCTTGTTGGTCTCAACATTATACAAGGACAATCCTTCTGGTCCAACTCCAATCTTGGTAGGCTCTCCAGACGTTCTCTTAGCATCGTGGAACTCTGTACCATATGTTGGCAGCTCAGACACCTCCTGAAGTAAGTGATACTCTGCATTTCCCGCTGTCATGCCCCGGAGTGCACAATGTTCCTCATACACCATACTTAGGATCTCCTCCGTGGGTTCACAGAGACCTTGCATCATCTGCGTGTACACATTCTGCTGGAAAGAGTTGGTCGTTGCATCCCCGTGTTCTGCCTGACATAGCAGGGCCAACATCTTCACAGCCTGAGGTGTATCTGTTATTTCATATTTCTTAGACTGCAGTTCTTGTTTCACTTGCAGGTAAAAGTGGTGCCTACAAAAGACGAGTCAGGACTTAAAATATAGAATAGCACCAAGTTTCTTCAGAAGTGCAACAATATTTGGGTGAACAACTTCCATATTATAAGAGTCACTTATCAGAGTATGTTTCACACCCTTATCAAGCAAGTGAGTACTTAAGGTTTGCAATCAATCAGAAGTTGATTGTATTACACTGAAGGAATGAGTCATGCACATACAGTATTTCAATCATCGTACCGCGTACCAGCTAAATGATATAAATATCTAAAGAGACTGAATTCAAGACAATATAGATGACTAGAAAGCACAGACCTTAGGCTAGCACACACTAGGGTTCCGAGCTTAAGGGCAACCAAAAAATGACTCCCTTGTCTACACATCTTGTCTAGACAAAGGACTACTCCTGTGCACACATTAAATACTATTCCCCTACCAAGAATGAAGCAAATACTATTCTCTACTAACTATGTGACCTCAGAAAAAGTAGGACTCTGTATTGACTTACTTTGTTTCATCCTGAAGTAAGTAGTGGGGTTCTACAAAGAACTTCACCCGGAACATGAAACGATAAGGAGGGGCTCCTCCTATCTGATCGTCAATCCTATTCCTCAGATTCAGCCATAACGTCTCCCCTTTACTGCCTCGGTACTGGAGTCCGAAGTAGTCCTGCTCGATGATGTGAAGTTGTTCACTGACCTGTAGAGGAAAACATGCCTCACTATTGTTGCATGCTGCAGGATTCATATGTAATCATATGAGTGACTTAACATTTAAAGCATTATTTCAGCCATATCATATGAATATCAGACACATTTACCCCAGGTCAATGGTCTGCGTCTGCTTTATGCTAACATACTTCATGAAAACAGTTATTACATATAAAAACGATGTATTCTACATGACCATACTCAAAACTGAGCAACTCACAAATTTCAGGAGTTTGAGAATCCATTCATATTGAAGGGGAGTGGGTAGTCCAGCAGAAGACATAGGTTTTTTTCCCCAAATGGGTGCAATGTTGTGAAGCCCAATTCTGATGTTCCCCACCATGTTATTGCTGAATTACTGATAAAAAGCAGCATAAAACTAAAAAATTGAAAACCTGTCAACATGACAGGTTGAATGCAGTGTTAGAAAGAGCATCTACCCATGGGTCTATGGTGGGTTGAGGTCACATCAAATTTATACCATTCCTTAGGTCTCAAAGTAATTTGTCACAATAACCTGTAGTCATATTAAGTGAAGCCTTAAGAGCTTATCCAAGGCCAGCAGACCTGGATCTTGACAGCCAGTCATAGCAAGTCATATATAACACTGTTTGACTATGCCATGTATACTCTAAGTATTGTCATATGAATTTACGTGTGCTTATCCAAGGCCAAATTGTACTTGTAGTATTCTATAGCTATCAGGAAACACAAGCAGAAAATCTACGAATTTGAAAGACAAAACCACATAACCATGTCTATCCACCTCTATTTACACCCATGTAAAGCTGGTGACCTCACAATCTTGTTCCAGTTGAGAGACAAATCAATTGACCCATAACTGTACAATGACTTGGTTTACTATTACTGTTCGGCGTTCATTTGCAGTTCACATGAAGAAACAGAAGTAAAGGTGTCTCAAAACATGATACTTTCTGTTCCACATGATGTATGCCTCGTGATCTCTGGTGAATATCAATACACGGTAATGAAGCACACACTACAGTTGATTGTATAACTCGCAGTCATGGAAAGAAATCCCTGACCTACTTTTGGATATGATAACACAAACTCGGACAATAGTGTTGAGAATGCAGCTGTCAGACTTTGCCCAGTGCGCTTGTGGGGTCAGTCAACAAGTCTTTCCTCTAATCTAGATATAGGATAACTTACTTCCTCTGCACTTCAGGCACTCAGTGCTGTTTAATAGTGTAAAAGTCTGATGCTTGAGGTCCGGATGGGACAAAATAAGCACACTTCTAATAAGATTTGTTCACTAAGATCATATACAAGAACTCCTTTACTGCTTTCCACAAATCTGTGATCTTCATAGACACTTCTTACAGTGAGAGATGGGTTCAAAAATCCCATCGCCGATGCCTGGGATAAGTCAGTTTTCATTTCGGGCAATTAAATAATGATATCTTAGTTTCTTACATGTCCATGGGTTACTAGATAATTTCCACTTACGGTTTCACACTGCAAATAAACTTTCATTTCATTTCGTATCTGCTCCAAATGTAACTTCTAAATAAGGCAGCGTTATCATTGTTTTGCTGTTTATATCACTTCTCGATAAACAGTCTAATAACATTAACATCAAATACCATGTTGATTTTTTCTTTCAAAATTACATCATCATAATCATGTCATAAGAATTAAGGTAAGTGGAAAATTAGACAGGACACGTTAGTTTCTTTCCATGGCAAGTGGTTTTATAAATAAAATTTGAACCCTCGAGTGAGTGAAAAATGTTTTCCACTGCTTTTAGCAACATTGCAGTAACATAAGGGACTGTTCATAATTTATCACTAGGGGGGGCGATGAGGATTTTTATATCTTTTCTGTACAAATCTGGTAGCCCCCCCCACCCCCCCACACACACACTCTATGTACAAAACAGGTGACCCCCACTATATACTGTGGTCAAAATGAATGACCCCACCTGAAAATCCTCATCAGCCCCCCTGGTGATAAATCATGAAAGGTCCCTAATGGCTGGCGACACCAGATAAGGGTTTCACACATTGTACCATTTGGGAAATTAAAACCCTTGACAGGCGGTGACTACTATGTACTTGACATACAACAAAAGCCAGAAGAGATTCTGTAGTGTGTCTCACTGTCCCTGAACCACATTCTTTTCCCTACTGTAATGATAAAGCCCTACAGCAAGTCTAGATTTCCTCAGGTTCAATCTGAATGTTCTGTTTCAGTGGGGCTCCTTTTCAATTTAAAACATACTTTTCAGAGACTACGTGTTAGTATATATGAGAGAGAACATGTTGTATTTTTATAATATAATCACTGAATAAAACATTGGTCTAGTATCATTCTGTACATCCATAGTGTGTACAGGAGTGAATAATGGGCACAGCTTGTGACATTATTTCAGAAAAAGAAATTACGCTATTCAATCGACTTAACCCTAGCCATAGATATCTCATCTCACATCAAGAGCATCTCACATGAAGATAAATATCCAACACATGTCATATCATATCATTATCAAGGCTTGGTCTGCCCCCATGGAGAGTCAGATTAGGTGACACTTTGTTTAAAACGTTTTCAGAATTCATAATATACTTTTTTATGTTTGTTAATTATTTTTATTAATAGTTTGTTAATTATTTTTATTAATAGTAAATATCCGGGACACATCACAGAGTTTGACACATTTAACATATGAATTCTGTGCATGTTTTCAATGCAATCAAAATCTTCCTTTTACAATAATTTATTTATGTTGAACAAACGTTCCAAATAATTTATATTAGATGTTTGTAAATAACATCTACTAAAGATCGTTCATCGTTTCAAATAGATTTTAACTGACATTTTCTATACTGATGACATACACTTCGTGTGGATGGGCGCACTACCACTTAACACACAAGGCAATTTCTCCAGGTTCAATCTTGAGTGGACTTTGACCCTGCAGTGGCGGCCATTTTCGCTCGCCGACCAGCTGATGGCAAACAGCTGATGGTTGTCAACATTGCCAGCGTAAGAATATGACGGCAAAATTTATTGAAAGTTACTGAATAAAATATTTTGCTATCAATAATCTAAGTCGAATAGTAATGAAATTGAGGGCTCTTCACAACTCGTAAAAATATACCAGCGAGGGGAATATCATCAAGTGGTTGCGCCTTCAGGACCGTAACTCATTGAAGCGTAACGGATTGTTATTCTCTATAAACTACAAAAACTCTCTTTGGCTCATTTGACAAGAAATCTGTGGACGTCAAGTTATTCAACGTCGACAAAAGTTGAACATGTAATCTTGAACAGTGTATTGGATACGTCATTTGTAGCCGGTAAACTAACTTACTTTATCGAGACAGTCTTGGCCGTCAGCGCGCGGATCCACTTCAACTTCCAAAACAACGGAGTTTGGTTGTGAGACAAAGCACAACATGGTGAACTAATTCTTTTCCACGCTAACTGCGATGTCTTCTGGCTGGCATGGTTCTGTCAGGGTCCCTAAATATCCCATAGTCTTACTGTGAACCTTGCAATAAACACTCAACAAAGTGTCAGCCCAAGGCATGTGAGAGTCACGTGTCAATCAACCAATGAAAACGCCGATAACACATTTGATCCAATGGTAACATTCGTTACAAAACGGGCGGAGCTTGAAACAATGTCAACAAAACAGGTTGACACTGCACAGTGAAACTGCACCAAAGAGGAAGCACGTGAAGCATGACGAATTGCTCGGGGGTATTAAGTAATTTAACCTCTTTGTGTGATTTTACGGTCGCTGTACCTATGCTCTAGACAAAATATATTCAACCCTACTTTCTTTGTTTGAACAAAGCCTCGCTTTACTGGGTGGAGTATTATTCTGCTGCATGCTTACCGTCAGCATATCTTTGTTGTCAGTATTGCTGATGTCATCGATAAATAGGCTCTTTGAACATCTCTGAGAGCCATCCCGGTAAACAAAGGATTCAGTGAAAACCTATAAAGTGATGTAAACACATCCGAGTGTTATTTTCATCAACCCCGAGGAAAACTAAAGTCCTTTTGTTGTCCAATACAGAACTGTATCAAACAGCAAATATAAAAGTGCATGCGAGGTTTTTCTCTCTTTTTTCAAAGATGTACAATGAAAGAAAACCCCTTTGGAGCCCCGTATATTCTTAAAGACGACTTTCTTTCGTTAATATTTGTTGTTTAGTCATTTGTTAAGTTGTTTTCATTCATATTTATGTACCTGAACAGCATTGTGGCATTTTCCCAGAAGTTCATGTTTAATTGCTGGCCCTGGTTTCTAAAATCAAATTCTATCACAAAAAAGTCCTTATTTTAGAATGTCGAAGTGCATCCGATTGCTTTGATATCTTTTATGCATATTCGTCGTATCATTATCGCATAAGCCTAAAGAACCCGGACTTTTAAAGTTCAAATGAGTTCCAGATAGCCCTATTTCCAAGTTTACAAGTGTGGAAGGGGTTATGATAGGTCACCAAGATAAACGGTTCCGCTTAACAAGGATCCGCTGCAACGCAATTCCATATTTTCTAACGGGTGTTCGGACTGATAAGGTTTCACTTTATTCGAACACCAAGTCAGTGTGTCTGTACCCCTACCTCCTGCTAACATATTTTGTTAAGGTCCCTTATTCAAGTACGTCACAGTATTGACTTTTCATGATCCTGCCCAAATGAATATCGTATGCTTTTACGCCGCTTTTAGTATCATTTCTGCAATATCACAGCGGGGACACCAGAAATGGGCTTCACACTTTTGTGCCCATGTGGGGATTCGAACCCGAGTCTTTAGCGTGACTAGCGGACGCTTTAACCATTAGGCTGCCTCCAGTGCCCAAATGAGCATTAGTTTTTATTGGGAGATGCACATATATTTTTATCTGCAACAGCATTAAATGTGTACACAAAACATACTGTAACGAGTTGGCCCGTCATGCTTTAAAATATTCATTTAGATGTTTTTGTTTGTATAGACTGGCTTGATGTTGTGTTTCAGTGTTTTCTGTTCACTAAACTGCTTTATACAAACTGTCTCAATCTGTCTCGCTATTTAAAAAGAACATTGCTATCCTTTAACCCACATTTCCGAATGCATTCACATTTCGTTTTGTGCTGTGCATGTAAATACGTGCGTTTAGTAGCTAAACGTAAACGGTATTTCCTAAAATATGACAGGTCATAATCTCAGAACATTTCCTATCCACCACTGCTGGTATGGCCAAGCTTAAATGATGGGCATTACTTTATAAAGGTCTTTCAGTCGCTCCTTGTTGCATTCTTTCATTTCCGTCCCACTCAAACAACGATTTTTGCGGATAACACAAACACCGAGAGAAAGATAACCGTTCTCTTGAATGTAATGTGTAAACAACTCGAGCAATTAAACACAAACAAACATTTAGTTCTGACTCGCCTCAACGGGAGAAGGAATGATCTCAACGATAAAACCCGAGAGATTTGTATTAAACTTCACGTTTTTATTGTTAATTAAACACACCTGTCTGTAATTGGTATTGCGGTCACAGCTCAAAGGGATCATTACTAACAATAATATTTATGGTTAATTTAGCAAGCGGGTGCAGGAAGGCAGAATGGACGTTGGTCAACCGGGGAAGATCTAAGGTCATACGATGAGAGTAATTAATGAGAGCCAGACGTGCAATTAGCCCATATGTCAACATATGGCATTGAGGTGATTACAGGTAACAATGTGTAATAAATTCTAATTATTTATCAACAGTGTGAGTTCTTTGTCGGATAAGAGAGTCTTGTCTGATTCCGTTTCGGTTTATTTTGCGAATTAATTATATACGTCCCGAAATTAAAATTATATATGATAGTGGAATTTCTGTGAAGTGTATGAACAGTACAGAAATAGTGTCCAAGTTCAGAACATCCGACGACATGTTTCCGGCATGTCCGTGTCGTGACATTGTGGAGAGACGGGGCTTGTGCACGGGATATACAGTACCATTGACGAACTGGCGTACAGACTGGGGATTGTCAGTCAAATATATCGCGACTATATGGCGTATTGTATGTAAACCACTAGACCTAATTTCCGATTCTCACAGACCAGCAATCAACGATTATCAACTCAATACCTCCACAAATTACAATTCTAACTCTGTAGCCAGCCTCTCTGTATCTTTCCCTCTTTATTCTCAACTTCTACTCCTCTCTCTCTCACTCTCTCTCTCTCTCCCCCCTTCCCTTCTCTCTAGCTCTCTGTCCCTCTTGTCTCTCCCCTGTCTCCCTCCCTTTCTCGTTCTTGTCTCTCCCTTCCCCCCGCCTCTCTGCCTCTTCTCTCCCCCCTCCCGTCTCTCTCTTCCCTCTCTGTCGTTCTTGTCTCTCCATCCCCTCCCCTTCTCTCTGTCGTTCTTGTCTCCCGCCTCCCCGCCCCTCTCTCTCCCTCTCCTTCTTACTCTCCCTCCCCGTCTCTCTCTTCCCTCTCTGTCGTTCTTGTCTCTCCCTTCTCCCCCCCCCCGCCTCTCTCTCTCTCTCTCTCTCTCTCAAACGATTCGAAAAATCCGGAAGCATTGCATAATGCTTTCTTTATATTTTGTTACATCGACATGATTACAACTAGTATTAGAGTTGACATTTAAATTTATCGATTGATTACCATCTCCGTTTCCTCTTCTCCGCCTCATTGTACTTGGTTTCAAGGGATTGGTTCAACACTGCTTTGAATTGTACTTTGGCTGAATCATGGCATGTCAGCTTGACCTCTGAGTGAGGTGTGTTAACAACGCTTGATGATGATGATTGTTTGCTTGCACCCTTCTTAAACGCCCATGGAAACAACACTGTAATTATATGTCAGAGCGTATTAGCCCTGAGTAATACTAATCTTTGCCTTTCAGCACTTATAAAGGTGCTGACAACAACGGATGATCATCGTTCGAACCTGTGACCGAAAACCAAGTCTAGCAGATCCCGGAACAACTAAGGGACGCAACTCTACAAAGCGAATAGAGTTTAGTCCGAATCGTGGGGTTAACCAGTGTGTTGAGAAGCGTAAATTGATGTGCGCCACAAACATAATTTCAGAAACTCAAACCTGCGTGAAACACAACCTTCTCTTTTTATTTCGAAAACCAAGCGTGTACTGAGTTAGGTACGATGAAACACAGAAGGCCGTGTTTCAATATACTTATAATGATATAAAATGACAAGAGAAACAGCTGACAGGAAGGACACAACTGAAGGCACTACGTGACTAAAAGCAATGTATGTCTGTGGACTTTGATACATGGATTTGGACTTTGTTCTCCAGGTAACTAACACCACTTTTTAAAGCAAAACACATATCTTATCAATAGCTGAGTTGAAGAAGGAGAGTGGATAGACCTTGTAGTTTGTGGATCTAGATACTGTGGAATCGGACTCTGTGACACATTGCATTGCTGCACCTCTACACTCGTGATGGGGCAAGTGCTATATATCTACGGGTTAGATTGAGTGAATATGATCTTACGCCGCTTTCAGCAATATTCCAGCAATATCACGGCTGGGGACGCCAGAAATGCGCTTCACACAGTGCACATATGTGGGTAATCGAACCCGGGTCTGCAGCAAATAAACGTTTCACTCCAAATGTTTTTTTTAATATAAAACATACACCATAATCAGTCAAAACAATAACTTTATCAAGATTTCACATGTTTGAACCTTATGTATACCACAGTCTATGTCTAAGTATCATTAATGCCAAATTTACGGAGGAAATAATTTGACATGAAGTTGTCAAATATAAGCCTATCAATGTAATAATTCAGAAAAGGCAATATCACAGTAATTCTAAAAGCTATAAAGCACTACTTTTATCAAAACCTGACAAAAGTAAAAATATCCATGTGCCCACAGGACATGTGAAGAACCCTGTAAAGTAATGTCCGCTTTGTTATGTATACTACAAACAAAAAGTATGGGAACGCCCTAAAATTTAATAATCACCCATAAACGTAAATGTGGAGGTGTCATTTGTACTCTAAGGTAAATGCAATTTATTTTTTGCTTAATGGGCACTTTCAGCGACATGTTGGAACATGTGGTGAAGTAAATGATTCAATATTCACTGAGTTTGGGTGAAATGAAACATTGTCAAAAACCGTGAAAAACAAGCATGCTGAAACACACCAACACCACGTTTGATTCAAACTCCGAAGCACAACAGCCCAGTGCATGTGGAAGACTGACATTCCACGCACCATGTGGCACCTTTTCCTGTGAAAGAAGCTACAGACAATATTGAAGCCTCACAATTTCTTACCCATGCCATAGCTGATACAGTTCAGCGCCCACGACAGAAGCAGGGTCATTGCATGGTTACAGGATGGTGAATCCATACAAAAAGTAATGACCGTTGTCTTCAGGTGTCTACCTATGTCATTCACAGACTGAGGGACACTTTCAAGGCCATCGGTGGAGTACGTACAGGACAGACCTCGCTCTGGAAGACCCAGAAAAAACACTGAGGGCAGATTACCCACGTGTTTTGCTCCAAGTCCCTAGGAACCGATTCACAACTGCCTGTGCCCAATTGTCACAAGCTGCTGTCTTCTACATGCACTTGGTTGTTGTATTTCGGAGTTTGAATCCAAATGGTACAGTGGTGTTTCAGCACACTTGTTTTTCGCTGTTTTGACAATGTTTCATTTCACTTAAACTCCATAAATATTTAATCACTTGCTTCACTGCATGTTCCAACATTTCGTTTAAAGTGTCCACTGAGCACACAAAAACTTGCATTTATTATAGAGTATATATGACGTCAACATGTTTAAGTTTGTGCATACTTTTTGTGTGTAGTATAGATTACTGTTTCGGAAGTTACAACTTATAGACGTTTTTCATCACAGACATCTAATTACAAAATCTGTCATCGTGTGCGCGTTTAAGTTACATGTGTTAAGTCTTCTTATATCAATTGTTTATTGAATGGATTCAGTTTTTGTTAACTGACTGTTTACGGGACAAAATAAACGTTATAGGGGTTAGGTCCCTAGATATGACATTCACAAAGTCTAGTTCTAATGCGATGCTAAAGATATGTAATTTGTTATGATGACATTAACGATAACAATATATATTCAATAACTATTTCTTAACCCTTCTGAATGTAAAATGCAATTATTTCTGGTTGTATGTTGAAATCACTAGTGATAATTAAAACTTTACGTCGGTTAAACGAGTTAGGGCGACATGTAAACATCAAAAAAAAAATTTGGATTTGGTACACTGCGGTGGAACTTTTTCTATAAGAAATTTAATATGTTTATCTCCACGAATTAACATGAGTTTTTGACAATTCCAAAGACAGCATTGCACCACATCTTATTTAACGAAAGAGAATTTACTGGAGACAGTGCATATGAACTTACTACATTCTGGCACTGACAACTAACAGTAGTGAAACAGTTTGTTAATATTTCTAGTCAGTCTTGCCTAAACAAAACTTGAAGTCCCTTAGAAGCAGTTTCCTGTTTATTTTTAAATGTCTATTAGCGTTTGTATGTTGGCGACATGGATAAACATCAACTGGCACCATCTTTGCGGAATGACTGTTCAGCATTGCAGGGAGGGGTACTTTTAAACTGACTAGGGTACATTGTATAAAGCCCATTTCTGGTGTTCCCCGAGCAATGCTAAAGCGGCGTAAACTAAACTTATTCACTCACTTCAAGAACACAGAATATCGGTCAGATGGTTCGATCCAGATACTCTTACCCTGATTTCATCTTGGTGTGTTTGTGTGGGAGAGGATTGGCGGCCAAAGCAGACATTTTGATTTTAATATTTTTATAATCTCACGATCATCTCTACTTGAAAATGTCTGATCTCTTAGCAGTCATAATAAATCCCTATTGTTTTCCTGTTTAGAATGAACATCGAAATAATATCTCTAATATTATCATACACCTCTGGTATAATCACTGGATTAGACACTATATTATTTTCCGTGTCGGAGCAATCCGTAGTAAATTACTATATTTATCATTTCGCTCAAGATTAAGCCTTTTCACATCCGCATCATGCTGACAGCTGAAGCAGGGGATGTTTGGTCGACATTAATCCCTCCCGGTGGGGACTGATCTCACTGACCGGTGGCCAGTTGGTCAACGCCCCAGCGGTTCTTCAACGCGCACCTGACACCCTGGCCACTTGGCCTTTCTGGACAATGGCCAGTGTTAACTGCGCGTGTGGCAGGTGTCCTTGCCACGCGCTGTGATGTATTTGTGGTGAAGTCAAGCACAAAGTGCCATTGTGGCTAAATCCTGCTTCAGATACCATTGATCTTTATTATGTGGCGACGGAAGTCTCTTTATTGCACTAAGCTGTAATGTTGTTTTATGCCGTAATCTGTCATTGTTTTCTAGTATGTGTGTGTGCACTTTATACCAACATTACAATTTGACTTGGCCGAGTGCATGGAGAATATCGGTAAATATCATGAGTGAGTGAGTAAATAATCAAGTCTGGACAAGACTATACGGTGATCAACAGCATAAGCATCGATCAAGCACGGGCTGTTCAAGATCGTGTGTAACCCGGCACTTCACGGGTACTATAAAAGGGACGAAGCACATTTATATCCCACTTTAACAGACACCTTGCTAGCCTGAAGATGACAAGAATTTTTATGGATGATCAACTTCTTTATTGCAGGGTAGCGACGTTTCGGTATAGATTCTTATACCGTTTTCAAGCGTGTGTGACGTTTCGGTATAGATTCTTATACCGTTTTCAAGCGTGTGGGGAATGGCAGGGGGAGTACAATATATATACAGCAGAGATGAGCATGTGATGACAATACAACAATAACAGGATTAACAATAACTATTTGAGGTAACAATACATTAGAGAAGTGTTGAGGTAAGCTGATTAAGGACTGAAGCCAGCGGGTGAGTTGACAGACGCTTGAAAACGGTATAAGAATCTATACCGAAACGTCGCTACCCTGCAATAAAGAAGTTGATCATCCATAAAAATTCTTGTCATCTTTATCTCAGCAACTTCTAGAATGCCTCTCAAACAGTTTACCTTGCTAGCCTGTCACACAGTCCTCAAACCGCAATACTTTCCCTTAAACCGATTCCTTTCTGTTCTAAATGAAAGCAGACTAAGTTTGCACAAATTCCCAATCTCTCCTCCACTGGGGCTCCGTTACAATTTAAAATGATTTTTTGTTTCTATAAAATTATATTCATTCTATGCGTTTGTCTAGACCGAGACCAGCATAATTTAGGGATTTCCCACAAAAGGCTGACATGCTGTAATATATAGCTGATATACTGTCGCCACGCCACGCCACGCCACGCCACGCCACGCCACGCCACGCCACGCCACGCCACGCCACGCCACGCCACGCCACGCCACGCCACGCCACGCCACGCCACGCCACGCCACGCCACGCCACGCCTGGACTCACTCACTCATTCAAAATCCTTCATATGTCCATTTCAGATGTCCCACGCCGTGAATGCTCGAATATTGCTAAAAGCGGCGTAAAACTAAACTTACTCACTCCTGGTCCATGGTCCACTGGATCTGTGTGTACGCCAGTGATGATCACAGTTTAAGCTTGGTCACAGTGCAATGTATGCACTTCGTAAAGGGTCCCGGGTTCGATTCCCCACATGGGTACAATGTGTGAGGCCCATTTTCTGGTGTCCCCCGCCGTGATATCGCTGGAATATTGCTAAAAGCGGCGTAAAACCAAACTCACTCACTCACTCACTCACTCACTCACTCACTCGTAAAGGGTCAGACTCCACGACTTTGCTAATTGCGCGTCATCACATCACGGCGAAGTGGGCCGTTGCCCATGACATCAATCACTAGTTTATCAGGTGTCAAACGTCTTGTGCACAATCCACCATCATTGAGATGGAACATTTCTCACAGCAGAGTTAAGCAAAAACATAGTTGCCAGGCATGCCATCGATCAGTTTAGCGTGTTTGTCACAACTGTCATGCTCTGCTTGAATGTACGTTATTGACAAGTCGGTGTAAAAAATCTAATTACCCGAGCATGTTATTTTACAACAGGTGTCTGTTAGGAGACAATCTTATCATTACGCCATTATGCAAACTGTTCCCACGTTCTGAATTAATTAAGTTTAATAAAAGCGTCTGCTCGACAACAAGTGGTTTTCGTGTGGCCATATCGACACAACGTTTTCACGTCTTCGCGTTTCCAAGGATGTTGCATTGTGCAGGATTTGTTTTGCAGAGAAACCTCTTCCTAATGACGCCATGACTGAGGCCATGTCATAGGTTTAGATCTATGTACTCACTCACTCACTCACTCACTCACTCACTCTAAAGTGACACACAGTTTGCAAAGGAGAAATATTACTGCAAAACAATTGATTGAGAACAAGGTCCTGAAAACTCCTGTATACATACTGCTGTTTGAGACAGCTGTTTCATCACCTGGTGCACGTAAGCAAAGGTATTCGTCACGATTTTCCACTACTAAATCAAATCGAACAATACTGGGTGGACTCTGTATGTATTCATGTACATCGATAACATACATGTCTTCACCTGGACGTGTACGATTCTTGGATTCTGTGACGTGGTTAGGTGTATACTTTTCACAGATGAATCCCATTGAAGGGAATAATAGGTTTTTAAATCGTTCACTTTTCCGTGTTTCGGTGTGCTTCAAGAAAAGCATTTCATCTCTGAAGTGGTTGATTTTTAGAAATAATAAATATATACATACATGTAAATAACATTGGATATAGGTACAATGTTAATTTCGAGCACAGCAATCTCAAATATTTCCGGGCTTGTAATGTATACCCTTGGTTTCGAGAGACGGAATAAAGTGTGCCAGTGTTTGCCATTGTTATCGACTGAGAGATCTGGCCTGGTATTCTCCCAGTCCAGTTGAACATTACAGAATGTTTTTTTAGTATTTATACACAATGAGCTGTTCCTGTCTTGATTAATAATATTAATTAATTTATCAATTGATGCATATTTAATAGATGCGACTTTGAATTAACGAATAATACGCCATGTTTGCACTAGAGTAGTCAGATTCGGATTAAAGACACGAGCGATAGGGATGTAATAGTATACGTGGATATACATGCTACAGTTTTGGTTATGTAAGAAAGGTGTTGCTATACGAAATAGACATGACTTATTACCTGGCCCGCCTAAATTTCTACTTGCCAAGGGCCTATTGATAAGAGGTTAAACGTTTCAAATATACTGCATGTTCTCCAATGCAGTATGTTGAACTAACTCGGGGCGTCTACGGCTCAGCACGAAGATTCAACAGCTATTTCTGTTTAAGAGGCCATTGCTTTTGTACCTTGTTACATTACTGATGACCCAATGACCCGCCAACGACACACATAAGCACACTATGAACAACAACTTGTTTATCTGTCACTGATAACCGAGGGGCCGTCTCAAAATGATTTTAGGTTAGGTTCCTGTTTAACTCCGCACACAGCAGTATTCCAGTTATACGTGGTCTGTGAATAATCTAGTCTGGACCAGAAAATCCAGTGATCGACTACATATAGGCAACCAGGACTCCATGACATGTGTCAGCCAAGTCAGCGAGCCTGACCCGATCCCGTTAGTCGCACCTTAGGACACGCGTGGGTTGCCGAAGACAAATTCTAACCCGGATCTTCAAGGGTGTCTCAAAATGAAATAAAACTTTGACTTCACTCCATTTTGAATGTTGACAATAATCCGTGTGTGACATGTATATCAGTAATAGTCATGTGATACTAATCAAATGCTCAAAGTGTGGATCAAAGTATATACTCAAAGTATATAACATTTCTGTCAAGGGTGATCCTTGTTCTCATGCGTCTTGACTAAGCATGGATTCAGATTATAAATTGTTTGATGATCATGTACGCAGGATTGTACCGCTCAGACCTTTCTGTCAAGGACGTCCACTCATGAATTAAGATTACAAATTTAGTACGTGATGGATTCATATTATTAATTAAATACTTGATGAAAGTATATGCTTAAGTTCGTGACGCCCACTTCTGTCAAGGATATGCCTACCTTCCCGTCATTGTCTGGACTGAGTACGTCATGTGTTCAAATTAGAAATTAATACTTTGATCGAATAGCATTCTGAAGTTCTCCTTTATCAAAGTTTATCCTCAAGTTGTGACGGCCAATTCCGCGCGGTAGATGTGGCCGCTTGTCAAACGATTCGATTGAGAGTGGACATGCATTCCAATAATCGATTAAATCCTTCATCGACGGATACTTTCAAGTTTGTAGGGCTAATATCTGTGTCCTGGTCACAGGGCCGTGGATGTAAACCCGATGTAACACCAAAGACGGGAAGATAAGGGTTAGAACTGGTCTTCAGGAATCCTTTCTAGTCGTAAGAGTTGACTAGCGGGATCGGGTGGTCAGACTCGCTGACTTGACACATATCACTGTATCGCAGTTGTGTAGATCGATATTCATGCAGCTGATCACCTGATTGTCTGGTGCAGACTGGAAATACACATCGCCGTCATATAAAGCTGGAATAGTGCTGAATGTGGCATCCAACAACAAACAAACACTCATAATTATCACGTCTGCTCCGATCCAAATTCAAACGATCGTATCGTTTTTATCTGGAACAGGAAACTACATTTGCTTCTTTCCAAATTTAGTCATGATCACTGAAACAATTCCGATGTGAGTCTAAATTCTAACTCTCATACAAACGGATTCATGTATGAAGACATGCTAACACATAACATATTCATTCTTTGCCGCCTATACCTGCAAACAAATGCTGAAAATTCCCACCTAAGTCAGCAACAATCTGCCAGGCGTATGATATGTTTCTGTTCCTTTTTTGAAATTCATAACCTTAAACCTAAACCTGCCGAATTGAAACTGGAAGCCAGGCAAAAATAAGAGGGATGAAACATGTTGTACATTAACTTGCAATCGGTACTATATTCTCTAATGTCCAGCAATAAATTCATATCGTGAACAATGTATACCCACCACAAAATGTCTTTAAAAGCATCTAAAAGTAGTCTGTTCTTTCGCCAACTACTAGTAGAAATAAGAAATAGTTGTCAAATTTTGTCATGCAGCTAAATGCCAGCAAATCTTTGATGATAGTTTTATCTGCCGGCCATATAAATTTGATACAGTTATTCATGCTACTGGAACTGCTTATATGGAATTATTTATTGTACATGTACTCAGTTGTCAATCCAAGACGCATGCATATGAATTGTTTGTGAAATATCGTCAATATACTCTTGCACCACCGAGGGTGTTTTTTTATTTTCATCAATACAATATTCATATAGGTTTTGTCATTTACAAATCATACACAAACGTCGTTTTGCGTTCATTTGTATTTGTTATACAATCCTTTTGGCCATGTATGAAATCCTTGTCAATTAGTTTCACAGACAACAGTGTTGCTTAACTGCACAGGGACGGTTGTAGACTAACGCTTGGGCTCTAAATGTATATAATTTGATTAGAACAAATACACTTACCCATTTAAATGAGCCCCGGGTAGGGCAGAGATTCAGAAGCTGGGGCAGTCTAGACATCCTTTATTTTCTGCATAAGCATTGAAGCATTGCGGAGAGGGTAGGCTCTAGGGAGAGGGGGGGGGGGGGGGGCGTAATTCAGAGACTGTGACACAGCGTAGGATGGTTGGGTTGGCTAGCTACTGGTTAAAGCTTTCGAGTCATGTTCAATTCTCCACAAGTGCGAAGCCCACTTCTGGTGTCCCCCTGCTGTGACGTTGCAAGATTATTCCTAAAAGCAGCATAAAACCATACTCACTCATTCATTCTAATTGCGCAAGATCCTAAAATGCCAATGCCATGACGTACATGGATAAGGGTATTTAACAAAACAAGTTAACAGAAGATATAGGTACTTGCCAACTGACAACTGGTGCTGCTTTTTAAAGGCGTCCATTGGCTTTCCCAACACGCACTGAAAATTGCAGTCAGGCGACAGCTATATAGCACATCATCACAATGCATAGGGAAATCGAAATGGTGCAATGAGGAAGTTGTTAAACTAAATTCATCACTCAAAATGCGTTCAGGCAACTGATCATTTCAATGTACAAACTATAATAAGGTTACCCGTCATTTCCTAACCAGCGTACATATACTATCGCGTAGTCTCTGAAAATATATAATTTTCGCAGAAACCAAGAATCCTATTCAAACTGGAAAGGAGCTACAGTGAAGTGAAAGAATCTAAGATCCGGGTGAATATTGAGCTTCAGTAATCCATGCTTGTCGTAACGGTGACAAACGGGCTAGGGTGATCAGGCACATCATTGTATCTGAACTGCGTAGTTCGATGCTCATGCTATTGACCACTGGATTCTCTGGTCCCGACTCGATTGTTTTCAGAATGCCGTCATATGGTTGTAACGTTGCTGAGTCGGGTATTACACGACAAATAAACAAGCAAATCATTTAGAGCTTAAATATTTAGCTTACGCTCAAAGCCTGGATCTCGAATTAGAGGAGACTGAGACAGACACTGTAAAGAGACTGTGAAACTACATAACAACGAACGATCTCGGCGACACCATCTGTCTGAGATCTAGGTATGAACATTACTTCTAGGCTTTACAGTCAGTTATGCTCTATCTCCCCTGTAATATATAAATTACGACCTCAATAAAACTCGGTTAATGTATTCTGCGACTAAAATCCCGCGAGAATAGGGAAGTTTTGTCAACAAGAAAATCGATCGCCGTAAAGCGAGATATGAGAGAGAACTAACAGGATTGTCGCAAGACGTCTTCAATAAACAAGGCCAGCTCTTAAACTTAAACAATAATAAGCAGGTAATATCTAGTCGGAAATGAATCACACCGTCAAATATAGATAGACACACACCGAGCGTGATAAAATGCAGGTAAATCACACGGACTAGTGGTATATATGTAATATTTTTTGTAAACATTTGCATCCCGCTGCAAGTCGCCATTAAACATCCGTGTCACGAGATCACAGGGTCAGGCCGACTTCGCGGAGAAGTGTTTGTAAACACGCTCTCGGTCAAGGTCAGACTGAGCTCTGAGCCTTGCCTGAAAACACTGA
Organism: Haliotis asinina; assembly: GCF_037392515.1. NCBI lineage: Eukaryota > Metazoa > Mollusca > Gastropoda > Lepetellida > Haliotidae > Haliotis > Haliotis asinina. The sequence continues at coordinate 31,536,157 of NC_090291.1, forward strand.
TCGACTCGACTTGAATAAACGATTACGTGATGGGGGGTATTAATAATGAATTATATTTGACACCGCTGTGTGTAAAAATGGCAAGGGGATGTATTAATCAGCGGATTTAGCGTTTGGGATTTGTAAACTGTAGCACGTCCCGGTGTGCAGATGTAGGTGATGCGAATGGATTAGAATTTTGAAAAAATCATGTTCTTGAATGTTCTGCCACGATGTTGGCGTGAACTGGAAACACTCTTTTGTGAATTACGTTACATGGCAAACAAGTTTAGTAATCTTCATCTGATGAGTGCGGCCTTTCTTGACGACTTGAGGTGCTCGTGTTAAACTGTTTTATGGTTTAGTGAAGATTAATATGTATGAAACTAAATGTGAATGGGTGCTAGTGTTATTTCTTTTAAAAATATCAGATCCTGTAACACCTACCTTAAAATAAACCTCCGTAACAACAAAAAACTGCCTTAACTTCAGCCCAGGTATAGACTTGGTTCTATCAAAGATGCCTGTCCAGGCTTTCCTATTATACTATGATCTGGACCGATGACATGTGTCAACCACGTCAGTAAGCCTGATCACCAGATACATAGATCGATTGATACATAGAGGATTGTGTGTGTGTCTGCAGTGTCTGTGTTCGTTCGTTCGTGCGTGTGTATGCTTGTTCGGGATGGGAGTGAGTGAGTTGAGTTTTACGCCACACTCAGCAATATTCCAGCTATATGGCGGTGCTCTATAAATAATCGAGTCTGGACCAGACAATTCAGTGATCAACAACATGAGCATCGATCTGCGCAATTGGGAACCGATGACATGTGTCATCCAAGTCAGTGAGCCTGACCACCCGGTCCCGTTAGTTGCCTCTTACGACAAGCATAGTCGCCTTTTATGGAAAACATGGGTTGCTGAAGGCCTATTCTACCCCGGACCTTCGCGGATCTGTTCGGGATGGGGTTTCGGAGGAGTCGGGGGATAGTGTTCTCCATCATCTTGGTTGATAATCCTACTGGAGGACTGCAGCCCAAAACTTAAAATTTCTGAAATTCAGCTACGCCCGAATATCAAGATAAGAGTGGGCCAATATTCTTAGTTGACACTTGTCATCATATTCCAGTTACGTTGATCACTACTTGTAGTGTCACTGGATTGTCATGTCCAGACCCGATTATTCACATACAGATGGAATATTGATGAGTAGTGCGTTAAACAACAAACAACAAAAACTCATTGTTATGCACCTGACGGGAACCAGTGATGTGCATTGATTAAAGAGGTAAAGGTTGAAATAAATGAAACTGGGTTATTGACATCAAATGTCACTTCACATATCACCTTGACAAGGAAGGTCAGGGGATCCTTTCACGAATCAACCTTTACTAAGGTTAACAGCAACTCCCATTCTTGAACATTGCACTAAGGTTACCTTAGACTTAGGTAACCTTAGTACAGTGTTATAGAATGGGAGCTAAGGTTAACCTTAGTCAAGGTTGCTTTGTGAAAGGATCCCCTCATTGTCTAGATGTGGAGGAATGTGCTTCATTTTTGTTGAAACCGCGGAAAATGTGCTTCGTGTACAAGCACACTTAAATCAAGATAAAAACACATTTGAATGTAAACCAATTTCTACGGATAGTCAACTTCTTTATTGCAATGAGTGCGACATTTCGGAGTAGGTACTAACACCGTTATCAAGCAAGTGAGTGCTAGCACCGACTCCCAAACGTCGTAATAATGGCAATAAAGAAGCTGACTATCCATAGACCTGGGCTTTCCTTCATCTTTACACCCTCTAATATGCTTCTCAAACAACACATTTAAATTAATATTGCAAGCACATTTAAATTAATGCACAATAATATTTTCATCTTAAGTTCGAGTTTACAGACATGAAAGTACAAATGTCTTGGGTTGACATTTGAAACGTATCTTACTACCCTTATCCAAATTTAAACACTATAACGTGTTGTGTTTATGATTTATCAGTAACCGTATTCATGAAAGGGTTAGAAGCATTGATTAGGGTTAGAAAAACACATTGTGTCTGATCTGGGCGTCCTTTCACAAAGTGCTAAGGTGACCGTAATTTAAGTCACTAAGTAACCGTAGTGCAACGTTAAAGAACGGGAGAAAATGTTAACCTCAGTAAGGTTGCTCCGTTGAAGGAGGCCCTGAACTGTTCTGTGAAGGCGGCTTTGAGAATTCACCAAATGCAGACATTTTTCGTGATTTATTCAACACGTTTGTTTAAGATTAAACGCATTCGCACAATTTGCAGAAAGGCTTGAATCGCGATAGCTGGTATTTCCGTCTGTTTGTGGGCTTGGCGGAGAGCGGTAGCCTCTTTCTGAAGAGGGAATCACGTTTAATGCGGTATGCTGACTGACATGAAACCCACGTTGCTGGCCTGTATGCATTCATCAAAACTCTTGAATGTCCCACGTGAAAATCTAAGACGTATTCTCGTGGTGAATTATACGTAAATATGAAAACAGATGAAAACTTGTCTACCGAGTATGCTTCAATTTGTAACTGCGAACTAACCGAAAAGCTACATTTGTGTTTAGAGCATATTTTTTAAAAACGGTAATTTTGTTACACTGTGTATAGAGGAGTTATGAAATTTAAAATAATTCCGAGAAATGTGTTACTGTCGTTTAATTTGCTACTTACGTACCAAAATCAACCAAAGCCAGTGCTTCTAAGAAACTGTATTTCAAGGCAATATTGACCCGTGGAGATACGGGTTAGAACCAACCAATGCTTGTAGAGGCTACGAGAGGATCGGGTGGCCAGCAGGGCCCTTATTCTCGAAACGTTCGTAGCCCTAAGAATTCATAACTTTGATCGTAGCCAGTGTGTTAAGAATGGGCTTAAGACGTTCGTTGGGGTACGAATGTTTCGAGAATAGCTAGCCACGCTCGCTGACTTGGTTCACGCATTTCATCGTATCCCAGGTGTCTGGGCCCTTCACGCTCCTCAAAGCAATCGTTGTCCTACGACAGTCGTATGTCTATGCTAAAGTATGGGCGTTAAGATTATCTTAGCCCTACGATCGATTTGTGGAACGGGGCCCTTGTCCTGTGATTGTCCTTCTTACAGACCGCCGTCTTATAGCTGGAATACTGATGAGTGCGGCGCAAAACAAACAGCCAACCGTAACACAACCCCACAGCAGTTTATGCTGAAATTTAGATTCCATAATAGTACCCCATGGCAGCAATGTCCAATAATAGGTATCCCAACCTGGTATAAGTAATACGCAATTGGTAGATTTATTCGCCAACATGTAGGTTTCAAAACAAAATATCAAGGCACGGATGCCTGCATATAGATTTTATAACATAATATAACCTACTACAGAAATGTCTGCATTAACATTCAAATGTCAAAATATAGCCTAAAAAGCGATGTCTAACCTAACATAACGTCATGCCTGCTTACAGATTACAAAACATATCCTCACACAAGTAATATATGTATTGCATAATCTCATATGCATAATGTTCAGATCTGGATACCTTCACATAAAATACCAACCGGTAATCCCTGCATACAGACTTCTACAGATCAACTGGCTAAAACGTCTAACAGAACACACCCCAAACTAAAAAGTATCAACGACGAACTGTTCCATATCCTAACAAATGCACTGCTAAAATGTAGATTTTAAAGTTTCGTCATTCTCTCAGAGTATACGCTTCAGAAATATTCATTTTATCTTCCTTCACTTCTGCGGGAGTGGATGGTAAGAGCGGCATGATCAGAAAAGTGAACTTGAACAATCATTTCCTTACTAGGAACCTTTTCAACCAAGCAATAGCAACTTGAAAGCCTTCTTATCAGTTATAAACTATATGACAGAGCAATAGCAACTTGAACGCCTTCCTATCAGGATGAACTACATCACAGAGCAATAGCAACTTGAACGCCTTCCTATCAGTATAAACTATATCACCAAGCAATAGCAATTTGAACACCTTCCTATCAGTATAAACTATATCACAGAGCAATAGCAACTTGAACGCCTTCCTATCAGTATGAACTATATCACAGAGCAATAGAAACTTGAACGCCTTCCTATCAGTATAAATTATATCACCAAGCAATAGCAATTTGAACACCTTCCTATCAGTATAAACTATATCACAGAGCAATAGCAACTTGAACACCCTCTTTTACGTATAACCTGTACCACCCAGCAATAGCAACTTGAACACCTTCCTATCAGTATAAGTTATATAACTCAGTAAAAGCAACCCGAACACTTTCCTGTAACCATAAAATATACAACCCTGCAATATTAAATTGAACACCTTCCTATAAATATAAACTATATCACCCAGAAATAGAAGCTTCATGTCTTCGTATCAATTTATGAACTATACACCCCAGCAATACCAACTTGAACACCTTCCTATCAGTATAAACTATATCACCCAGTAATAGCAGCTAGAACACATTCTTATCAGTATAAACTATATCACCAAGCAATAGCAATTTGAACGCCTTCCTATCAGTATAAACTATATCACAGAGCAATAGTAACTTGAACGCCTTCCTATCAGTATAAACTATATCACAGAGCAATAGCAGCTAGAACACATTCTTATCAGTATAAACTATACAACCCAGCAATGTCAACTTAAACACCCTCCGGTGTAGCTGCTTCTCTGTTCAGATCACATGTACCACCCTAGCAGTATATGAAATCCTCTGTCGTAAAAACAGGTCTCGTCATATAACAAATTCATTTGTATACCCACTGTTACAAAGCAGCATTGTCTCAACAGCTGCGCGGTACCATTTACATCTGATTGTATTACTCGTGATTGCAGGAGAAGGACAATCGATACTTGACCGACTTGAAAAATCTGGCTCGTCACGAAACGAACAGACCTTATCCACAAACCGGAATCAGTGCGGGTTTTCCCCTGCGTGTTATAAATAGATCTTGCCTCGGCAACTAAATTGAAAGCTGACGCACGCACACAATAAACGTCGTTTTTCTCGTGGGGTCTGCAGTGAAATGTGCTCAAATTCCACGTGCATTCTGCGTTGGCCGTGCAGTGATTCATGTCACATAACATAAGATAAGGGTCATAAATGTCTGTGGTGTTTGACTATGTGTTGATATTTATAAATTCGTGTTTTATTATCTGTGTTGTCAGAAATGTTTTCTGTCATACTTTACAGTATCTCACGTGTATAGTCGTTACGCAACTGGTGTAATTAATATAGAATGGATAGGGGAGAATTTCCCTGTGTGTTGAAACATTAACCGCATGGTATGCATGTGTCACTTGGTGTTTCAAATTTCTGACACATATTTGTTATATATATGGATTCTGAAATAACACATTATGACATGTGTTCATGTGTATAACACAACTTAAGCACGAAACTGCACGATTGTTTGGTTGGTTAAATGGCTGGTTTGTTGTTTAAACATCGCACTGGGCAAAATTCCAGCCATATGCCAGCGGACGATACATAATCTCGTTTGCACAAGACAATCCAGTGATGAACATCATGAGCATGTTTAACTGGTATACAATGACAATTTTAAGTATCAACCATGTCAGGTAGCCTGACCATACGATCCCGTTAGTCGCCACTTACGACAAACATGGGCAACTGAAGATCAATTCTAACCCGGATCTTCATGGGTAGACTGCACATTAGTGAGAGGGTGTATAAAGTAATTAAGTTGCCTGTAGCAATATTCCAGCAATATCACGGCAGGGAATATCAGAAACGAACCCCACACATTTTGCTTATGTTGGGAATCGAACTTGGCTCCTCGGCGTGAACAGCGGGCGCTTTAACCACTGGCCTACCCTACTGCACTTGATATGGTTGCATAGGCCGTACATCACACAAAATGAGAACTGACTCATTACAATGGTACGCCATGCACTTTGTTACAGGCTCACGACTATAAATACACATGGGAACATGCTGAGTCCCACACCTTTGTTTTAATACGTCCAGACATAACGGGGCAGTTTGGAAACATCACGAATGAGAGTGTTCTAAACGTGATACCACGGTACCATCTGTATGATACCATACATGTGATACCTTTTGAGATAATACTTTGTGATGAGATGATGTCCGCATCATTGGGTCATATAGCTGAGCATGGAGGTTGAATATGCTCGTTCGTTTGTTTAACACAATATCCCAGCTATATGGTGGTGGTCTATAAATGATCGAGTCTGGACCAGACAAGCCAGTGATCAACAACATGAGCATTGATATACGTAATCTCTGTCTTTCCGTCTCTGTCTCTCTGTCTTTCTGCCTCTCTGTCTCTCTCTGTCTCTCTCTCTCTCTCTCTCTCTCTCCCTCTATCTATCTATCTATCTATCTACCTCTCATTCCGTTCACCAACCAAACTTATAAATTCTAACCGTGGATACATACATAGTCATTACAACACAATGAACTTTGTTTTCATACTTGTTTGAAACATGAACTTCATTTTCACATAATCAATCACCCCTTCCCCACGACAATTCAATAATGTGAAACAAATTCTACATTCTTGGTGTCTTTGTTATTGTGTACAAATTCAAACGCTGTCCATCAACATGATTCATTGCCATGACAACCCATTATTGAGTAGTTAAACGGTCAAAAACCAAGGTCAGTTGTCCGAATCAACCGAATGAAAAACGGCCAGCTCACTTTCTAATCATCATTTTGTCAAGCCTGCAGTGTATCAATAACGAGGTCTGCACTTGGACGATGTCCACGTGATCAGTGGATGACCGTCGCATGCCGCTTCGGCCCAGTGAATCAATTATAGAGTTTCCATTATCCACGCTTACTGGATATGAATAGGTAGATTATTGTAAATCTACCGCGTACACAGAGACCTTTGGCTTTAACGTGAGCGCTTTCCGATGATGAAAGTGAGCTGATACACAGTAGAAATATGTTCCCCTAAATGCTTGCTGGATAGAAATAAGGAAATGATGTTCTTCATAATCCGGGCCCTTGCTAAACCGCATTGTGTATTAATGGGGGCATCCACCTGAAGGGGAAGACGGGAATCGAGATAAGTTTTCATGTTAATGAGCAGAACCATCTAATACTACGAAAACATATACTCAATTACGTTGTTTGTTATGAATAATTTTATGCTCTTGCTTGTGAGAAAGGTACGATGTTTTTTTAGAAAAAAATACTTTCTTCATTGAAATTGTTCCTTTTCTGGTTACGTGATGGATCATTACTAAAACACCATTCGTGACAAATACAAATAAATTTGGATAGATCACCTAAATATGTCACTTTAGTTAAATCCTAACCATTTAAAGGGGAAAAGCGCCAGGTCAATACATTCTACCCCAAACAATATTTCTATAAAATAGTAAAACGTATAGTAGTGTACGTACATACAAAACGTCAGTGAGAGGAAATAGCCATGAAAAATATTCGAATGGATCTCTGGAAATAAGTGTCGAGGGTTTACTGACAGGGTATACAAGTAGAATCGGCAAGACTAACACGTGTTAGTCTCTGAATACATTTGATTTCTTTCAGTAACAGATAATCCCATTTTAACTGGAAAGGAGAATCAGTGATGTGGGAGAATAAACTGAGGAAAACTAGACTTGCTTCATTCAGTGCTCTACAGCATTGCGGTGAAACTGGTTTACTGAGCACTAACCATTCACACAAAGGCAGCACCAGTCATTTGCATAGCCCCGTCAAATAGCAAGCATCCAGTATGCAGCACTTACAGGACGGCATAAGCCATTAGCCTGCAAGTCCTTGGCTAGTAAAAATCAGGGCGGGACAGTGAATCTCCAGAGTGATCATCTTTGAAAATATAACGCTCTTTCCGACTTATTAAGTTGAAATACATTTTTAAATCATGCAAGATTATGTCCTGATAAATAATGGTATTTTACTTTTTGTAATCTTTGCTTAGTTTCTACATTCAAATTTCTGGCTAGTGAATTATCTTGTGTGCTAGACACTTTCAGGCATAGCTAGCCCTACTGGCTAGCAAAATGTGGAAACAGCATGACGGAGGTAAACAAACCAGACAATCAAGTCAACGCATTCACCTACTATGTCGGAAGTACTAGACAGTGGGTAAATCATTTTTAATTACAGCTGCTATATAAAAGCGCAAAGAAAATGTTGCGTCTGAACCCTTTGAGTTAGACCTCAGCTTCTTGAGATGTCAATATCCCTTGATGAGATACGGAACCCAAACAAGTGGACTTGAACTCCGAACCTTGGGATTTTAGATGTCATGCTCAACGAAACAATAGCGCAGGATATTATGCCAATAAGATGGCTGTCTTCTGACCGAAATATCTAATTACAGCTGACCATAAACAACCACGCCGTCAATGAGCCTCTATACCTGTGATCAACAAGAAATGATTGATTTAGCTCGCTAAGTGGCCACCCATGCCAGACAAATCATAGATAGTTTTGTTTTGGTATATGTTTTGGTATATGTCCCTTCGTGAAACTCGCGCACCCGTCGAGGACACAGACAACTTCCAACGACCAGGCATGCGCGAGACATGCTGCCAGGTCATGACCCCCAGAGCCTGCCCTTTTGTGAATTGCCTTGCACCTTTGAACCAGAGTCCAGATGTAGACAAAGGACCTTTCCGCCTGGAGGTCTTATTCGAGAGAGCGCGAACACTATTATCATCTTCCATGATTCCTAAATTTATTCATCATGTTCCTAAATTTACTCATGAACAAAACGATGTTTTTTATTGAACCACTGCTCCACACATTCCAGCACGTGTAACGAAATTCTTTGCTGTTTCATTGTGTATATTTTACAATAGACGTGTGACCCTCGTTTGAATATTATTATGATGATATAAATATATTTTCACCATCATACCCATTCATGTTTCACAGGTTTATGCATGATATAGTCGGCTTAACGTTAATGTTTTGTATTTAGGAGAGAGTGCGGTATTTTGACCAACCACCAGGCCTAAAGGAGGGGGAATTATCATATCATACCTCCTTTATTGGGAGAGTTCATCTAAAAATTGTAAACAGCCTATAAACACACTTCTCTTAGCGAAATAGCCACTAGCTTACTAGTCAGTGGCTAGTAAAAATCAGGTCGGGCCAGTGAATCTTAACAATGATCATATTTGAAAATATAACACTCTTTCCGACTTCTTAAGATGAAATACACAATTCAGGACCTTTGCGCGACAATACTGACAAGTTTATATGGTGGCTAACAATTTCCTCCATTTTGTAAGTGCGACGTTTCGGTCTCATATATACACAACGCCATATAAAATATACATATACTTTCAACACGATATGGCGTCTTCGAACCGCCACTGTTACCTCATAAATCAAATTAACAATTTCTGTTGGGGCTTGAGGTATTGATAACCACATGCAAAATCACCCATTCTGGTTCTAATAAAAATAGCAATTTCATAATCAATACACGTGTTCCTGAAGGGTTAGACTTGCACAAATTTATAAGTCGACGTTTAAAACATAATTTTAACATTACAAAAACAATAATTCACGTTGTAAATATAAAAGACAACCTGTGCTCATGTCACGTCCGCTTATCTAGACTAGCTTATGATAGAGACCAGAATTTACACTACCCCATAGGCTTATTGTCCAGTTCGACAAGTGCAAATAGCATTCGGACACTTAACGTAATTACATGTTATTTCAGTGTAGCATAAACAATTTTAATGAAGTGAGTTTAGGGTGCATCATTGTAAAATCTGACTGGCAAACTGGAAATATCTCTGCTCTGCGCACATAATTTCAGTTCAATTTTCCGACCACTATTTAACTAATGACATCACATTTACCAACTTACGTATGTGGTTTCACGATGCACAGTTCCACAGGCCACCGTGGTAAAGGAGTTCACGGCACTGTACACATGTTGATTAAATTGTCAACATTCGATAAATAAGGAACGGAAAATAAAACAGAAATTACGTGGTCGTAGGTAAGATGATTCTCCACAAATGTGCACAATTTGACTTGGGTCATACGAAAATCCAATTCATGAGAATGATTTATGCTACACTAAATTAACATATATGGATATGACGTCAAGTGTCCGAATACCTTTTACATGGGTGTGGAGACTTTAAGCAAGGCTATGGTGGCCTGCTTCTGGTGTAATTGCATCAAACAATACGTACGCCATGTGGTGAGTCTACGAACAATGTCCAGCGCGTCTCGTCTTCCAGGAACACCAGATGGACATAACGGTTTAAGTCCCGTTACGGGGGTCTGTTAAGATTGATGTCAGATGAGGTAACGGTGTATATTTCATGAATGAAATCTTCAATGCCAGATGGAAGACCCTCGATAATGCTAGGATGAAGTAATGCCGGGCTATTTCTGGTTGAGCCGCGAAAATGACGTTAATTTGTAAGTAAATGTTACGTTATTCGGCATTATCTGACTGATTGCATGACGTTGCAGGGTTCCAACACATCGTGATCTCCATTGATCTATTCTTCCACTAACAGCGTAGTATCTTTGGAGCTATTCCTGGAGAGTTCCTGGATTATGCTGTTCCATTCAATACCAGACGCTATTTGGCAGGGCGTTACATGCTCTGGACAGCTGCAATTGTGAAATTAGACATATTAATTAATCCGATTTCTCGTTTGTGTATATAGGGTTTAATAAGAATAAGAAAAACTCTATAAAACGTTATCAGGTTGGAAACAGAAGTGAAAACCTCTGCAAACCAATGGTCCTAAATGGACGCCTGGGACATTCTCATTGAATAACCTCTTCATGTTTTATTGGGGTTTACTATCATTAGTCCAGGCAGTTTACATCCTGTTCGCTTCGATTTTTATTTACGGGCAAATTCCTATACATATTCCTCTTTTCGTTTGTTGAATAAGTCCAACTTTTGTCTCCTGCAAGATGACCTGTAACATGAGCTGTATCGTGTGTGATTGCGATCCCCGTGAGTGAAAATGTGTATACAAACAAATACACATGAAATCTACTCTTTGTTTTGTTTTCTTTCGTTGTGATATTACGTAATCATATGCCCTGGTCGGATATCTCGAAGTCCGGATAACTTCATACTTTTCCTCGGTCCAACGAATATCGAGACAACGGTGCTCGACTGTATTTTAATATTTCGACTAAACCATACAGAAAGTTGACGGGATAAAAAAAAACTAAGACCAAACAGTTCGATATATCTGTCAGTTGGTTGTAAGTGTATTAGTCATCAATGTAGTTTACTGTATTACATTCAATATATGCAAACTCAACGTAATGCGAGCATGAAATTAACGCTTAAATCCATTTCTCGTTGTCAAAGGAACACACTACTCCTTTTTCAGGCAAATTGTGTGATTGGAGTGTCCTACGGGTAGACAGTTTAAGGTAAGGTGATCGTAACTCCCTTATCTTAACAATGACTTAAGACTGGCGTAGTGCTAATTTTTTTGTACGCTTTTTTGTACAAATGTATCCTTGTTTCGTCACGCATTTTCAGTGATCTATTGATGTTATTTTCCCAGCTATGCTCCCACTTTTCACCAAACGGAATTTGTTTCTGAAGATAGTGAAATTATCATGCACTGTTCTGTATCATATTATGTATTGGTGCATATTTCTGTGAAAGTGCCACTCCGCATGACCGAAAACAGTGTCTAAAAGGCAATGGACAGTGTAACTGAGCGCTCGATAAAGACAATGGATTGACCTTAGTGTCCTGTGTTGTCAGTCTGCACACATCAGTCAGCAATAAGTTGTGAAAGACGCCAGACGTGTATGGAAGCATATTCGAGCTTGGTCATTTGTCAGATAGTTACGAGCGAACCACATTCTTTGTGGACAGGTCAAGTACAGTAACAGAAGGCTGGATGAATGAATACATAACACTGCCCAGTTCGTTCAAAGGAATACGCGAACACGTAACAATCCTTGAATCCGTAAGTCTTTGTCATTGAACTGGGTCCCTTTCTACAAAGCGATCGTGAAGTGGGTCCCGTTCTTCAAAGCGACCGTGAACTGGGCCCCCTTCTACAAAGCGATCGTGAACTGGTTCTCGTGCTTCAAAGCGATGGTAAGGCTGCCATTGCCGTGGAGCTCTGTTAAGAGTCTGGAAGTTACGATTCTGAGCGCTTCGACCCTTTTTGTGGAACGGTGGCAAGACCAGTCCCTCATCAATATGCCGTTCATGGATCTTTCTGACCTACCGCAAGTTACGGATCACGCCTCAGACAGTGGAGGCTTAGTCTGCCGTGCAGACCCTGAAGCAAATATATCCAAGAAAGCCCATGCAAGTCTAGAAAATATGGCAAGTTTGTATTCCCTTAGCTTCTGAAAATGAAGAAAGTGTTAGATCTCCATTTCATTATATTATGTTTTTTACTATGATCTTTTTCTGTAAAATATGTTCATTTCAGAGACTAGTTGTTAGTCTAGTGGAGGCTACGCCTGTGATGATAGTATACAATTAAAAAACGTTGGTTGCTTGGTTGTTTTACGCCGCATTCAGCAATATTCCAGTTATATGACGGCGGTCTGGAAATGATCGAGTCTGGACCAGACAATCCAGTGATCAACAGAATGAGCGTCAATCTATGAAATTCGGATACGATGGCATATGTCAACCAGGTCAGCGAGACTGCCCACCCGATTCCCTCAGTCGTCTCTAACGACAAGCACATATCTTACGAGAAACCATATTTTATGTACCAAAATAGTATTTTTCACTCACTATGTTTTTTCTCCTTTTTCTACACCGATTTCAGTAATATTCCATATGTATGGCGACTCAGTGTAAATAGTGGAGTATGGACGAAATTCGAAGCTATAAATTGGTTGATATCATGAGTATCTCTAACCCAATCTGGATATAATGGCATGTAGTCTTTGAATTCATCCGTTCCAATCAATCGATTTTACGACCAGCACTTCGGGATCCAAACAGGGTTGGTAGAGTTTAGTCATCCCATTCATATAGAAGAGGCGGCTAACGAGATCGAGGGGGTAAACATTACGTTGTAGATGCATGTCCAGTGTCCAAATTGGGTAGATCATGACTTCAACCGATGGTCAATCACAGGTCTGTCTGGTCCAGACTGTATTATTTACCTTGGTACCTGGGTACCTGGGGCCCGTTTCACAAAGCTCGTAAGCGTCAGATAACGTAACATTTCTCGTAACATTAGTAACTCCTTTGTTACGGTATAGGAGGTAGTGACACTACGAGGAAACCTACGAGCACTTAAGCTTATGACAGCTTCGTGAAAAGGGCCCCTGGGTTATTGCTGACCACGGTGTTTAATGTCATACACAAGTCAGCGCGTTGGCGAGTTCATACTGGAAATTATGTCACATTACTTTGCATTTAATGGACATCATTGAATATTTCAGAGGCTCATATTGCTATTCGAGGTATGCCCCAGGTAACGTTGTAAAGTTTGTGGCAGCTTTTGTATCAGTACCTGTACCCTTTAAAGCGCGTCAAAATATTATCATAGACTACACATTCACCGTTCTAAGACGATGAAAACCATAAAAAAGCATATTTGACAATTGTCATCATTAACAAAGTGGCCGAAGCACTGACCACAATGGGCTACCACAGTTGACCACATGGCGGTGGCCAGTCTGTCACACACTGAGGCCTGCTGTGTCGGACTACGTTACGTACTCCGCACCTTGTTGAGAATATGCGAGCTGGGGTTATTTGTGTATTTGATATGGAGGAGGCGGGCAAAACGTGCAGGGAGACACTGCGAGGAGTTTTGTAGGGTTGGGCAAGACAGCCAGTGCTTCAAGTGCAAGATTTCAGCTTGAACATCTTTCTCCTTGGTCTCAAGGTCAGCGAAAATACCCCCTGTCATCAACGCGTTAATGTATATATAGAATTATCATCCACCTGGGGCAGAAAATATGTTGCCAACTGAAAAATGTGACGAATGCCAAGGCTTTGAGATTAAGAATGGACATGGCCCTATAACACATCACGCATAAAACTTATTGTTTATTGTTGTTTGTATATATATAAAGAGTATTAAACTATTTAATATATTTGCACTGCACTTTATGAATGCACACTGTAGCTCTAAGTATTTGTAAGGTAAGAGATATACAACGGCAACAGAATCTGACAGAACCTGTTTATAACGTCCACTGAACATGATTCAGCCGTATGTGCATAATTCAGCATAATTCAACTGAACATACAGGTAATTCAACAGTTAATTCGCCCAGATCAGCAATACCTGGATACAGTTCATGAGAATACGGTAACAGATTAATTTGATTCAACGATATATTCACCGTGTTCAGAAGCCTATGCACATGCAGTTCTGCAGAACAATGTTCAACAGTACAGACACAGATAAATCAACATCTATTTGGGGTTAAAACTACATTCACACGAATCAGGACTAACTTGTCAGCAATCAATCCTTGTTTTCACCCAGTTTTTCTCATTCCACGATGTATCGTGTATACTGAATAATTGTAAATGTACAATTATTCAACTATAATTCAACGGTACACTCATAGATCTTTACTACATGCTTGAGTAAAAGACTGGGTTTGTTATGCAATATTATTCAAACATTCTATCCCAAAGGGACAAGTGTTTAAAATGGCCAGTCACCGAAGAGTAATAAATACCAATCACGGTAAATATCTGAGGATAAGCAAAACACACAGTAAAACATATGTAAGCGTCTGGGGCCATATCTACCTCAAAGAAACTCGTACAGTTGGAGAGTTTCTAGGCTGGTTTAGCAGTATTCAAACAAATCACCAGAAATCGGCTTCAAACATTGTACCCATGTGGGGAATCGAACCAGGGTCTTCGGTTTAAACACTTAAACCACTTGGCTATCCCACGCCCACGTAACACAATACATTGCGTACAAAGAAAATCCAGATTACCTACATTGTTTATTTTATTGGTACAAAATGTTTGTTGTCAAGCATTAGCCAAACATTATTTTGTATGTTAAATCAGTATATGTAGGTTCCAATAGATCTTTGGGCGTTTGTCTTTTTCTCAGGTCTGGGGTGTATGATTGCCCAATTCCAAGAACCCTTGGACCGTCCTGTCGGAAACGGGTTACGATCGCGAGGATTGCTTTCTAGGAGAACAGATCCCTGGACATCTTTTGACAATGCATAATTTGTGGAAGTCACGGTGGCTGGGTGTGCTGGAAATTAGGTGCTTGTCTTCGTGGGTGTGGGTTCGAATCGCGGATGTTCAACTCAGCAAACGGTAGAAGAGTCCGTACCTTACTAAGAAAGTGCAATCCCAAATATAAGATATGGTACATTTGACCACTTTATAAATGACATGGTGTAGTCATGATTTGTGTCAGATTGTTAAGATTCTATGAATAGTAGGCGTATAGGTCTAGCCTACCAGTTTAATGCGGGAGATAAACCCAGAATAATGCAGCGCAGGGTCGTTCATAACTTCGACATGGAAATGATTTTGAGTCGCAAAGGATTCTAAAATTCCTGGAGCCAACTCCACGTTGATGAGATACTGAAGTCATCTATCCGTGGCGGCTGGTCGACTTTTAACCCCAATCGATGGCGATCCATACAGGACCCAGAAGGATCTGTTTCATCACAGGTAACCCCCATTCCTGCATCAAAGATCTCCATCAACTGGATCAAACGTATCTAACTCCAGCTTATGAAGAGCTTGCCGTAATCATTCTAAAAGGTATAACGGTGCACACAGGCACGTACAACAGGCAGACAACAGTCGTTTTTGGTCCAGTGGACCCACGTTTGAAACGTTTCACCTTTCTCAATAAGGAAGGAAGCAATCTTATGTCATATGGGTTCCTGTCAACACATACATGTAAAGGTATATTTCTCAGTCTTTGTTTACAGTGACTATCGACCTCTAACCCCAAACTTGTTGTATCTTCCCCCAGTGCATCTTGGGACGAGTACCGCAGTGCATCGTGGGGCGGAAACTTTTAGAATAAAAACCCACGCGGGCTATTTAAAGCCCAGAAGGTGGAAACGTACAATATGGGTGTAAATTTGCAAATTCTAAAAATAAAACACATTCAAAGTGGCGTGAACTGCCCACACCGCCCTAAAAAGACCAAGAGGTTTGCGACTGTACCGTTGCAAGGCGTGGTGACCCCATGTGAACGTCACAGTGTGACGTAAACCGGTTCGTTGAAACATTAACGACAACCGTAAAGGGGCTATCACAGGCGAGTGCTCGGCACAGTCACAGCCTGAGACGCTGGTGAGAAGGGTCAATGCTCTGTGCTCAGGGCGTAGCCTTCACAACGTACTGAAAGTGTTATCAACAACGTTGCATCATGCATAAAGACAAGTATACATGTTTCCATGAACGTAGCTTTTGATGTTGTACTTTTATGTTTGCGTGCGGTCACGTCCAAACGTGACTTCTCCGCAACGCACAGTTTCAGCGTTAAAAAGACTTACATCAGCTTTCTATCACTGATTTTGTTGAATTTACACATTTAAAGGTCTAAAGGGTTACAATATAATTTTGCTACAGTCGTATACAGCGACGACCTGATATTCAGGATTATAGAATAGCAAGTATAATTGTCCGGATCAAGTAGGTTCCATACTAGTCTCAGTATGGAGCCATGGTTCTGGTGAGTGAGCATGTTTTTTATCAAGATACCATAATGTTCACTCTGGGAACACCAGAAACTGACTTTCCAGATTTTCAGAAGTGGGAGTCACACCGTTCACCACTTACAGATTTTATTGTGACCGGAGTACGGAGGGTCCGGACTGAGGAGGTCCGTATGCAAGACGCGTTTATATGATTTCACTTTGTTGGTTAGATGTTTCCTCTTGTAAAGTAATTTTGCATCTGTTAAAACAGTTGTTTGAAATGAAATAGGTATACTTGATGGAAACGATTGAATAGATCAGATGGTCACCTCTCGAACCTCGATGACGTACGTGTGACGATGCTCCTAATATTAATCACTGACTTGTCAGGACCATACTCTACTTATTTCCATTTCGCCGTTGTGGTGAGATTGATTGTATTCAACAGCAACTAGTAAATCAATAACGACACTATTATGATGTCGGTATGCTGTCTTAAACGCACGTTGGTAGACACAAGACCCTTCAAGTTCAGTTACTGAGATATAGGATAATATATAGTATAAGTAGAAATTTGATTATAAATGGTCGGAGGGATGCGTGAATCTCTGTAGTTTTGTTATTATTTATGATATACTGAAGTTTGGAAGAATATGAGTGAGTGAGTATGATTTTACGTCGCGTTTAGCAATATTCCAGCGGGGGACAGCAGAAATGGCCTTGACATGTTGTAGCCATATGGGGACACGAACACGGGTCTCCGGAGTGATAAGCGAACGCTTTAACCACTAGGCTACCCCCCCTGCCCTTGTATAGTGTGAGAAAAGTGATATATTCAATACAGTGAATATATCAATTTACCAAAAGTACTTCATGGCCTAACAACATTTTTCTGACCAGTATCTAGTTACACAACACAATACATGGGTATTTTCCAAATGCATTACGACAGCCAGTCTGGGTATCGGATGACCATCCTCCAACGAAGAAAGTCGCACCGATCAGCTGATCGCCGAGTTACGCAGCGCACCGTCCCTAAGCGAGTGAGTCTGCGTTGTGTTGTGTGAGAGTTGTGTTGCATTGAGTTCTTGTCTCGCTTCGTGCGAGTTTATTTCTGTCAGAACCGGTGGCGATGAGGTAGCCCAGTGGCAAAAGCGTTAGCTCGTCACGCCAAAGACCCGGGTTCCATTCCCCACATGTGTGAAGCCCATTTCTGGTGGAGGCGACTCTGCTTGTCGTAAGAGGCGAGTAATGGAATCTGGTGGCCAGGCTATCTGACTTGGTTCCCAGTTGCGCAGATCGATGCTCATACTGTTGATCAATGATTGTCTGGTCCAAAATCGATTATTTACAGACCGCCACCACATAACTAGAATATTGCTGAGTGTCGCGTAAAACACTCATTTCTGTTGTCCGTCCGCCGTGTTATTGCTAGAGCATTGCTAGACCTTGATCACTGGATTGTCTGGTCCAGACTCCATCAAATGAAGAGACTAAACAGTCCTCTAATCTATCATCTGACTATAGCTCAGATAACAGAGACACGTGATGGTGCTGGTTAGAAGTGGCACAGAACAGATAACAAGAGAGCATGTTCACGTCAGAACACAGCCTGTCAGGTGCTTGTCATTGCCACCGGTGATATAGACTTGAAATATGCATATCTACAGGTTATCAATATCAAATGCTGTCATCACATACAGACTTCCTTGATAATGACAGGTGCTCGCTAGGTACTAATGCGAACATCCTTGTCGGGTCGTGCCAGTCACATGTGATATGTAAACGGCTCAGACATAATGATCAGTGTACGATATGGATCGAGTGAGTGAGTTTAGTTTTACGCCGCTTTAGCAATATTCCAGCAGCATCACGACGGGGGACACCAGAAATAAACGAAATAAACTTCTTTTTACATTATGAGTGCATCAGTTAGTTATTAGAGTGAAAACATTTTTCATATGGCAGATTAGTTTGGGAAAAATGAAATTTAAAGCCACACTAATATTAGCAACAAGATTTCCCTTATTTTAAGGTGTTTCTTCTTCATTCAGCACCTAGTCACTTGTTCACACCAGCTGTTTAACAATGAACTTTTGTTCATCAACGCCACCGATGGAGTAGCCAAGCGGTTAAACGTTCACCCTTCGCACCGAAACCCGGGTTGGTTCGATTTTTAAGGGTCCATGGAGTAACCTATAGTAGTTAAAGCGTTCGCTCGTCACGCCGAAGCCCCGGGTTCGAATCCCAACATTGGTACAACATGTAAGCCCATGACCGATGCCCCCTTGATATTGATGTAAGATTGCTAAAAGCGACATATAACTAAACCCACTCACTCACTATAATCGCAAAGCCATAATCTCCAAGCACCTACTGACCCAAACCTAAGTTCAAACCACATGGTAATTCCTACCGCGTTCCAACACGCTAGATATGCCATAATACACGTCTCTAGCCCTACCGAGCCTAGACATCCCATCCAGATCACATGACAGTCCGCATGTCTCTCTTTTAGTTTCCAACGATACTGTGAGCAAGTGACATGTCGATATATCCTTCCTCCAACGTGATGCTATATACAATTATTGCTGTCATTGTGACAATCCTTGGTTAATTTCACCACAAATATGTCGCAATGAAGCGGACATGACAAGTCAGACTCGAGATGATTGACATGAAGCACTGGTATTTCACGGAATTTGTAACCTGATCCAAGACACTGAGTGTGTGAATGAAGTGAGTGAGTGAGTGAGTTGGGTTTTACGCCGCACTCAGCAATTTTCCAGCTATAGGGCGGCAGTCTGTGAATAATCGAGTCTGGACCAGACAATCCAGTGATCAACAACATGAACATCGATCTGCGCAATTGGGAACCGATGACATGTGTCATCCAAGTCGGCGAGCCTGACCACCCGATCCCATTAGTCGCCTCTTACGACAAGCATAGTCGCCTTTTATGGCAAGCATGGGTTGCTGAAGGCCTATAATTCTACCCCTGACCTTCACGGGTCGTGTGTGAATGAAAGGAAGAATGGCCAAGTGGGTCATTACCTGAATGGTAGAATGAACAAGTGAGTGGGTGGTGGAGTGAGTTAGTTGGTGGTGGAGTGAGTGAGTGAGCCATGGTTTTACGTCGCGTACGCGTGTCCCTTCACTACTGAGGACAGCGCCATACAACGACTCACTCAATCCTATCATTCATTGGGGTGATATGAAATGTCTGGCGCGAGACCGTGATGTGGCTTGTGCATACAGCGTTCGCTCGTCACGTCGAAGACCCGGGTTCGATTCCCTACATCAGAACAATGTGTTAAGACCATTTCTGATGTCACCCACCATTGCTGGGATATTGCTGAAAGCTAAAACCTAGACTCACTCTGTCTGACCAACTCGTGTGCTTGGAATACTTTCGTAACCTTTGACAATTGAGAAATGTTTTTCACAGGCTGTCGAAATTATGTGATCACACTCAGTCATCGTTCACTGATGTTCATTCTTTCAACCACATGTTTGCATGGTCCAGCAAGATTGCTTATATCTGAAATAGTCAGAGCATCATTGTAAAACATCACTATCACCTATTCAGTGGCAAATTGCTAATTGTGTGCCCCGCTGTGTTTTTAACATAATTTAAAACTGATTCATAAAAAGGCTTCTTCATGTTATAAAACACTTTGTGAGACACTGACAGATCAAGGATACATATGACGTAAAGGACATGTTATTGCAAGCGTAGATCTATAAACAGAATTGTCATGGGTGTTGTCACGTGTTCAGGAAAACCCGTGAATAAAATGTGTGGGCAGTCACGTGATGCAGCGGATGTTTTTCTACATTCAAATACTTTAATCCCAGGAGTTGACTATGAATAAAATTGGAATTAATCATCTCTATCTATGACTGCGGTGGTTGTTGAAACAGGTATTCGCCTCCTCACATGACGAACCCAATACGGAGAAACCTCCTGAATCCGAACACCTTTCAACACTGTTGGGAAAACCACAGGCACGGATTATGGGGATTAACGGGGTTTATAGTTGCTGTATTAAACTGTATGGGTGTGTATCGCTGAATGACAGACACTATGCTCATTCATATTACACTGTCAGTGTCGTCACTCAATTCCTAGGTTCGAGGTAAAAGGTTGAGTGTAGCAAAGGGTTGAAGTTGAAAGGTTGTCTGAGATAAATGGTTTGAGGTAAAATGTTTCGTTTTGTAAGGGGTTCGAGTCAAAAGGTTTCGTGTTGTAGAGGTTTCGTGTTATAGGGTACAATGTATGAAGCCCATTTCCGGTGACCCCGGAATATTGGTAAAATACTCACCCAATCTCTCCACTCACTTAAATGTTCTAGATACGTACGTGTCTGTTGTGTAAGTTTGCTTGCATGTGTGGTGCTATTGGTGTTATTCACAACAATTCACATAATAATATGATTCACTCTCGATTGTAATTAAATTGACAAATATGTTTTCATTTTAGACCTAAACGAACAGCGACCTTTATAAACAGCTCGAATGATACAAAAACTCTCATTGAGTGAGGTTTGTATTAATGTCTCGTTTTACACAGGGACGGTCTTTACATTTAGATTTGCATAGTGTTCGGTATTCGTGTTTTTGTGATTCGTGTTGTGACGTTCATGTTGTAAAGGATTCGAGATAAAAGGATTTAGGTTGTGACGGGTTCGAGTTAAAGGGTTTGTGTTGTAAAAAGTTCAAGGTAAAAGTTTTCG